>NW_006430462.1:3688390-3704662 GCF_000325575.1 Pteropus alecto
TTCAAGGACAAGGGACAAGGGGTCAGTAAGCCCCCTGAAATTGTGCATTTTTCCAAGGAGTAGGTCCACAGTGTTTATCACATTATTAAAGAAACAACCCCCTAACAATTTAATACAGGAGGACGAGAGATGCCTTCCATCATCTCTCTTTCTCTTTCTATCCCTCTTTACCATCTCTGCCTGGTCCTCCTGGAACCTCACACCCTCCTCCTGCCTTGCCCAGATCTTTTGTCTGTCTTCCAAACTAATTCCTTCTCAGCCCACAATCCCCCCGCCCCATATCACAGACATCAGCAGGATTGTAAGCATCACAGGGTGCCCCAGGAGTTATTCACGTGGAGGCACCCCCCCCAACAATGTCTACTTGTTGACTCCATCTCCCTCCTGGTATGTTTGGGGTGGAGGAGTGAGGGGAGGCATTAATTTTGTGATTCCTTCAGCAAATATTGAGTCAGCCTGGCTAGCATATGTGCTAGGCTGTAAAACACCAAAGATGGGCAGAACAAGCCCCCAGCCCTTTTGGGATACAAGTCTCAAAAGAGAGACCAAAATCAAATCAGCGCTGACTTTGAGCCCCTCCAGAGCAGACGTCTTAGGCCTTTTTCTCCTCACCTCTCCTTCCTGATACATAAAATATTTACCGAATAAGTGAAAAATATACACAAAGATATCTTTGCCAATTGCGGTAGAGGCTATGAAGAAGTATGGGGAGTTATGAGGACTTATAACGGGGAGGAAGAGAAAAAGAGAGGTCCTATAGAGACTTTGAGAGTCAGTGATGACTTCTATAAGAAAATGAGATTTGAACTATGATTTCCCCCCATGTTTTCTAAAATCAATACAATGAATGTGTATTCTATGTGTAATTTATTTAAAAAGGAAACTATATCACCATGATAGATGGAAAACCTGAATCAATTGTCAAAATAGGCAGAATTATCAAAATAAATGAAATGAATAAACAGTGTGGCGCTGTGGCAGCACCAGGCAGAAGTGAGCTGTGTTTACAAAGAAGAGGCACAGAGACGGGTTAGAGACACAGCTGGGCCTGGCGGTTCCTTGGGGTTTACAGAGGGACCAAAAAGGGAGTGAGGTCTTCATTCTGGAAGTCAGTGTGATCAGAGGATTCCCAATGACAGTGACTCATGAAAAGCCCAGGTGGGTAGATGGAAGTGCAGCAAATAAGAAGCCACTGGTGTCATTCAGTAGAGCTGCCTGTCCCTTAGGATCTGAGTGTGGCAGGTGTGGAAAGGTGGAAGTGACTGCCTCCACTGGGCCTCACAATAGGCCTGACTTTAGACCTAAGCTTTAAAGGATAAACCGGGAGAATTTCCAGAAAAAGGGAGCAGGGCAAGGAGTACTTTAGGCTGAGAAAGCAATGTGGGCATAGTATGTAAAAGGACCGCCAAGAAGAAATAGTTTCAAATTGTTCGGTGCAACTGAACATAATTAAAGGGTGGAAATTATGTGGAGGCAGCTTCTCACTCAGTACAAGGGATACTTTTCTAACAATGGCGTGGGCAGCCTTGATGACCTGCCACTGGTTATGCCAACAGAGGAGAGGCTGCATAGTAGCAACTCATTGGCCATGTGACAGAGGGGATTTGGCAATGAAGCCATAGGAAGCTAGGACCCATGGACAGGAAGAGGCTGGCCTCCAGGTCTAGGTTAAGAGTTCTTCAAATTCTTGGTGTTTCTGGCTGCTTCTGTCAGGAAGAATGAGGAGTGTTGACCTGCAGCCTCCTCATTCTGGTCTAGGCATTTCCAGAGAGGATTATCCCATTTCCTCCCACTTAAGTGTGGCAGGAGGATCAAATAGGTGGTTCCAGAAGCAGGCTCCCACCCCTGACCCAGAGAGATGAGCAATGGGTCTCCCTCCCCATGCCATATGAACCATAGTATGGCAGCTCACTGGAAGTGAAGCTTTGAGAACAGCCAACCCACCCCTGCTAGGGTGACCAACTCATTTCAGTTTACCCCAGACTGTTTCAGTTTAGCACTGAAAGTACCCCCTCCCAGGAAACCCCTCTGTCCCTGAGAAACCAGGAGGTTTGGTCGTCCTAATTGTGGCCCTATCCCTCTCCCCAGGACACACACCCACTCTATCCTAGAGTATTTTGTTGCTTAACTAACTCCATTTACCCTGCTTAAAAGAGTAGGGCAGGGGGCTCTCTTTGTGGCACTCAGCGACGTGCAATACCAGTTAACAGAGCAGCTGGTATGAGTGGGTTCCTGCCCCATGGACTGTGTATTCTGGGCAGCAAACCAGATAAATGTTGGACAACAACTTCACAAATAAGGAATTAGACCATTTCCAATTACTGTAGAACAAATTACCCCAAAATTTAGCAGCTTGAAACAATAAACATTTATTATCTCACACGGTTCCAAATGGGTCAGGAATTCAGAAGTGAGTGGTTAGCTGGACTGCTTCTGGCTTAGGGTCTCCCACAATGTCACAGTCAAGATGTCAACTTGGGATGTGAGGGCTTGACTGGAGCTGTGGGATCTGCTTCCAAGGCAAGGTACTTAACATACCTGGCAAGTTAGTGCTGGTTTTTGGCCAAGGGCCTCAGATTCTTGCCACATGGGGTTTTCCAGGCACTGCTTGGGTGTCTTCATGACATAGCAGCTGGCTTCCCCCAGAGTGAGAGATCTAAAGGAGAATAAGGTGGAAACTTCAAGAACTTTTATAACCTGGCCTTGGAAGTCATGCTGTCATTTCTGCATATCCTATTGGTTACACATATCAGCCCTGCTCAGTGTGGGATGGGGCTTTACAAGGGTGTGAATACCAACATGCAAGAGTCACGGGGGCCATCTTGGAGGCTGGCTACCACAATTAGGCTTTGCACTAGGCCCAACTTAATTATTGGGGTTGGACTTAGCTCTTCAAGTAGTCTTCTATGAGCGGGAATCTCCAGCACTATTGTCTTCTGTCCTAGGCTCTCTCCCTCTCTTTCCTCTTTGAGGTCCCTTCTGTTCTACCACTGAGTCTGTGACATCTTTTTTTCCCCCCAAACCTCTCTGCAGGGAACTGATTCATCTCTTCTCTCTCCCTTCTTTCCGAAAGCTGCTCTCATGGAATCTGCCTTCATAATTCAGTGCCAAGGCTTGTTGCCCAATTTGTGAAATGAAATGAGAGAAGCCAGGGACAAAGACAGATGGGCAGCACTGGGCAGAAAGGAGCAGGCAGGTTCATAAGTGTAAAATATGGACAAACCTGCCATCATCTATTCTCTGGGACAAATAGATCATCACTGAATAGGCTGCAGGAGAGCAAAGAGACAAATTACCCAGCCATGGCAGTGTCACCCGTTCCTTATAAATGGGCTTTTATGCTCAGGCCCAACTGCTCTCAGAATTGTATCCCCCAGCTCCTGTGGGACCCCAAACCGGAATGACAGGGACAAGAAAGCTTTTCTATCTCAGCTGGAGCATGAGCCACAGTGCCAAGTCCCAGCCTTTCTGTGGGATGCATCATATGCAGATATGAATTATATGACTTTGACACAGTGCCACATAAAAACATTAACAAAGTGCCATTCCCTGGATAAATTGGAAATCATGCAAATCCCAGAAAAAGAAATCATTTTAACTCTTTAGGTATCAAACAATTTCAAAGAGGTCGTGATGGAATGAATTACGAACTGTGTTTATGCTACTGCCACAAGGCGGCGCCACCATAGCCAGGAAACAAATGACCACACTGTTGTCATTATGGAGCAAATCACTGTTGTTAGTGTGCTTTGGACTCTAGCAATTGCTTTATGTGACTATTGAGCTGTTATTTTGCCATTCACTGTCATTATAAACCACTTAAAAAAGCTATAATAACAACATCATTCATAAATTCACGAAGTAGAGATGCTAGTGCTGAAAAACTTATCCCCTTTGGAGAGGATATTGGATGTGATAAAACACCTTAAAGAAGACTGAACCATCTCTGTGACAGGTGGTGCTGTTAATTCAGGAGAGTGCCAGTGAGTACAGATAATGCTGCAAAAATACAAAGCAGCATCAAAAGTGAAATTATGGCAAGATAGTCATAGATGTATGAGCTGTGTGAAATCGTTGCCTACTTTACATTCATTCCTTTGGGGGAAAAAAAGGTTTGGAATACAAACTTTTAAATCATGTGAAGTTTACAGAAGACATTCTTCCTGAAAAATGTGAATCTCCTGGACCTCCCCAGCCATCCTGGCATAAATATGGCTGCTGGAGTCCGCCCCTGGAAGGAGAGTGTTATGGGTTGAATTGTGTCCTGTGAAATAATAGAAAATATATATTTAGTCTCTGCCTCTGGCTCCTGGCACAAAGCTCTTAAAACTCTCGTAATTTCCTAAGTGATAAGAGCACTAGTAGCACTTTTTGTTGAAATATTTAATCTTTAACCCTGGTTCCTGACACGGTGCTCGATCATGTCTGTATGGTGAAGCTGCCATAAAAATCTCACCTGTAAGGGGTTCAGAGAACTTCCGGGTTGGTGAACACATTCATGTGCTGGGAAAGTGGTGCACCCCAACGCCACAGGGAGAAGCAGGAGCCCTTCTCGTACCCTTATAGACCTTGTTCTATGTATCTTTCTTCATCTGGCTGTACATTTGTATCTTTAATATATAATAAAGCCAAGTGTTTCCCTGAGTTCTGAAAGCCATTTGAGCAACCTGTCAAATTCAAGGGAAAATTCAAAATTCTTCAATTCCAGGGCTGAATGGAACAGGGTAAGTACTAGTGATTTCCTAAGGTGTTCTAGGTTCTTTCCCACTGTTATTTCAGATGCGAGTTGTTGCCTGCAGCCTGCTTTCATTCAGGTGCAGTGCCTCCAGATAGCACTTTGGAATGCATCTTGGTCATGGCCTCAGAAGTCTTAGGTCCCAGGTCACCTGAGTCAGGTGACGTTGAATGAATCAAGTTACCTTCCTGAGCCTCAGTCTGCAGACAGCCCAGAACTTCTTAGTTTGCTTAGTTTCTGTCTCTGCTGTACTCCCAAAAGAATGTGGTGCAGCTTGGGAAAATTGGACTAAAATATCAGTACAATCATAGGAGAAAATATAAGACAAACCTGAACTGAACAGACACTTGGCAGATACTCATTAAAAGTGTCAAAATGAAAAATAAGGAAAGACAGGAATTATTACAGACTGCAGGAGACTACAGAGAAACAACCAAATGTTATTATGTAAGATCCTGGATAGGATCTTGGTACAGAAAATGTCAGCAGTAGAAACACTGGTGAAATTTGAATAAGATCTTTACTTTAGCTAATAGTAGTGTATCAATGTTAATTTCTTGATTCTGATAATTGTATTGTGATTAAGTAAGATGTTATTTGGGGAAGCTGAGTGAAGGATATAGAGAAACTACTATCTTTACAAACTTTAATATTAGTTCAAAATAAAAGTTTAAAAATTATATATATGTAAGAAACACTATGTTATACATTGACCTAAGAAAAACAAATAAATAAAAATAGCCTTTAAGTAAGAGATTCATAAGGGTATACAAAGAAAACAGCTAGTGCAACAAATGAACAGTAAGTAGGCGGGGGAAAGATTACTGCAAAGTGAGGAATAAGGGCAGGAAAAATAAGATGAAGCCAAAGATAAGGCAAGACCAGGTATTACTGCCAAGGGTGAATTCAAATTTGGCTCTGGGCTTCCTAACAGAAAACTCCAAGAAGGAAACAAGATCCGTTACATGTTTCACGATGTGTTAGGAGAGAAAAAAGAACTCCAGACAGTTACATCCATACATAGGATCTGAAGCAGCCCTTAGAATATTATATTATAGAATATTTAATGATATGGAAAAATATTCATAACATTAGTGAGTAAAAAATTAGCAAATCATGAAACAATATGTCCTATATAAAAGCAGTGGACCATTGTATTATGCAAGTTAAAATTGGTTTTTCTTTCTGCCTTTTCTTTCTTTCTATTGCTGTGTAACAAATTATCACAATTTTAGTGGTAATTACATTTATCTCATGGGTCTGGAATGAGTCTGGAATCCAGGATATGGATTCCAGGCATGGCCTAACATGATCTTCTGCTCAGGGTTTCAAAGGGCTGTAATCAAGGTGTCGGCCATACCACGGTTCTCAACTGAAGCTCAGGATCTTCTTGCTAGCTCATTTAGGTTATTGGCAGATTCCAGCTGCTTGTGGTTGTAGGACCATAATCCCTGTTTTCTTGCTGTCAGATGGGGACTACTTTCTGCTCCCAGAGGCCATCCAGAGTTTCTTGCTATGTGGCCCCATAGGCAGTTCACAACATGGATGCTTGCTTTCTTCCAAGTCAGCAAGAGCTCAGCTCTCTGATTCTCTCCATCTCTGACTTCTAGATTTTCTAAGAGTCACCCGATTAAATCAGTCTCACCCAGGATAATCTCCCTTTCGATGCATACAACTGATTAGAGATTACATCTGCAAAAATTCCTTTTGCCATATACAGTAACATAGTCACAGAAATAATATTCCATCATATTCATAGATCTTGCTCACACCCAAAGGGGAGGATTATAAAAGGCTGTGGACCACTGGGGCATATTTTAGAATTATGCCTACCACAATGCTAGTTTTTGATTTCTTTTTTTATAATACATGTGGATTGCTTGTAAAATAAGGAAAAATACAATAAGTTATTTAAAAAATAAAAAAGCAAGCCAGTCTCTCATGAGTGCTGGAGTGCAATTTCTCTTGTGGGTCTCCATAGAAAGAATGCTGTGTGAAGCTTTGTCAGCTAAATCTCTACCATAAAGACAGAGTTCCTTGGGGCAGTTATGTATAATATCCTCAGTGCAGGACATTGGCTTCGTGCCAATGTGCAGTAAAAGTAATTCTGCAAGTGGCCAAAAACAGAGTCCCGTTTTTGGCAGAGGGGTCACAATCTAGAATTCACATATACATCTAGGACAGTTGATTTAATTGGTGAGATGAATTGGTTTAATCTGGGGTTCATAGATGTGTTTTAGACAAGTCTTTCAATGAACCTTTTAACACCATATGCAAAATTTTATACACGTGTGCATTCCTTTGAGGAGAGACTCTGGTGGTTTCACCAGATTCTCTAGAGTTTTTGACTAAAAAAAAATTAAAGACTCATTGCTCTAGAGCAGGATTTCTTTATTTTGGCACTATTGATACTTTGGGCTGGATAATTCTTGGTCGTGGGGGGTTGTCCTGTGCATTTTGAGATGTTTAATAGCATCCTTAGCTTTTACCAATAGAGGACGGGAGCAACCCCTAGTTCTGGCAAACAATAAAAATTTCCAGACATTGACAAATGTCCCCTGGAAAGAAGAGACCTGACTTTGAAAACCACTGATCTTCTAGAAGAATGGAGAAACAAAATGTAAGTCATGTGAGATCTGGATTAAAACAGTCCCGGACTGTTTTAAAACTGCATCCTGGATTAAAATTACATCTCTACCAGTTATGATCTTGGATAAGTTCCTTCATTTCAGCCTTAGCCAGTTTCCTCATGTATAAACCAGGGATATAATACTTACCAAATAGGGGTTTGATCAAAAGAAATAAAGCATACAAAGCACTTTGCAGAGTGCTTGATATGAAAGCCTTTAATATACGGTAGCTATTACTATTGTTCCCGTAGTTGCAACCATAAGTATTTCTTTGTGTCCTTTACTTATTCATTCAACAAATATTTACTAACTGGTATCTGTGTGTCAGATCTTTCTTAACAAACTGTACCTGAAATATTCTTTTTCAAATCCTATCTGGTAGGTACTATTATTATCTCTGTTTATTCTTTGTGAATGGCACTTTTAATGCCAGAATAATATTTCATCATGTCTACTTTTATTCCCAGCCCTGGCCTCCCTTCTGAGATCCAGACCCATATATCTACCTGGATGTCTCCGTAGGAATGTTTAAATTTGGCGTGTTTGGCCAATTAGCTCCATGCATAACACCTAGAAAGCCTTCCATAAAAATGAGCTATTACTGGCCATCAATGTCATTTTTAGCCCCCGCTGTCTGATCCACCTCCACTTGCTATTATTGTTCAGTAGGTTCCCAGAGTAACTTAGGTATTTTCTGTCAGCAGTCTTAGCCCTGGGTTAAAGCCCCGATTTGTTGTCCTGGTGGGGAGCTCATAGGAGAATCCAGCCTGATTCTCCCACCTGCAGGGAAGAACTGAAGCAATGAAAACGAAGACACTTCAACGCCAAGCCCATATTTTCCCAAACAATCAGTTTGTTGGGGAGAATCTGCTAGCAGCAGACAGGACATAAAGTTCTTCCACAGCAGCTTCTCTGGGTGTGCCAGCAAATGATGCCTGGGGCCTGGCTGGTGCTTCATGGCACGGCAGGGGCCTGTGAGGGAGAGTTAGACTTACGCTATTAGTACAGTTTTAGCTAGAGTGTCAGAATGGCCCAAAACTGTAGTTCATGGCTCTTGGGGCTACAACGTGGAGCAATTTGGCAACAACAACTTGAGAAACAAGGCAGTGCAGTGCTAATACCAGCAGGCTCTGGGTGGAACAGACCTGGGTTCCAGTCCAGGTTTCACCTTTCACTGTCTGAGTGATAGCCAGCCAGTGGCTGTCCCGCTGAGCCTCTGCTTCTTCCATTGTAGAGAAGAGGTGGTGATTAACATTTGTGGAGTCCTTACTGTTCACTTAAAACACAGGAAATTGTTTCTATTCAATCCTTAAGAGCTATTTAAAAATAGGATTTAGTCTTTAAATAGAGTTATATTTCCCCACTTCATCCACACTAGTTATAAACTTCGATAACATGTAAGAAACAAATAATACACGTATATGGTTCAAAAATAGAAATCAGAGTACAAAAATGAGAAATGTTTTCATTTTGACCCTTTTGCATCTAGAAAAACAGCAATCGCATAGGATTAAAACTAGTTTGTGCCAGCCATCGTTCTAAAGCTTCGTATTAACTCGCTTAAATTCGTCAACTACCCCATGAGATAGGCACAATTATTATCCACTCCTTCGTAATATATCTCCTGAAGAGCAGCAGAAGGATCTGGGGGAGAGTGCCAACAACCTAAGCAGCCTCCACAAGTGATTTAAAAGTTTGACATAGTAGAACATACAGATGTCAAATTATAATGTACACCTGAAAATTATATAATTGTATTAACCAATGTTACCCCAATAAACTTAGTTTAAAAAATAAATAAATATTTTTTTAAAAACTAAAAGTTTGAGAAATAGAGGTCAATACATGATTATTAAGTGCCAAACAGGATTTTTCCACCGGGTGTCAGAAACACAACTCCCTGAGGCGTAACACTTGGAGCGAACATGATCTGAACGACAGATCCTAACTGGACCCGGGAGGAACCCCGCTCCTGCGCCCTGGGGCCAGGCTGTATGTGGTTTCCGAGGAAAGGCGCGCCGGGATCCGCTGCCTCAACCAGTTTTGCTAGAGTAGGCGTACCCCCTACTAACAAAAGCATTTGGAGCGACTGCCACTATAGCCAGTCAACGCCGAGCTCAGGCCCGCGCCTCCCGTTAGAGTGGAACTTCTAATTGGTGGAGTCCTTCTGAAGAAGGCGGCACGGAGAGTGTAAGTCCCGCCTCCTTCAGAATTCTAAGCCAATCGCTGCGTCTGACTGGTAGTCGCTGTTAGGTTGTGTCGTGAGTAGCGACCTCCGGGGCCTGAGGGCGGGGCAGGGAGCTGGCGGGGAACTGCAGGGAGGGGACGCTACCCGCGGGTGCGCAGAGTGAGGACGGTGACAGCCACGCGCGCACGTGCGCGCCCGGCTGCAGCGCGGCCCCGAGACTTCCGTCAGCCGCTGAGAGGCGCGCGCGATCTGGGCCGCCGCCGTCTAGGGGCCGCGTCCCTGGGTGACCTCAGCGTCCCCGGCCCGAGTCCTGGAGCGCCTGGCCGGGTCCGCCTCGTTCGTCCCCGCTCGCATTCCTTCCTCACGGCCGTCAGGGCCCGCCCCGCAACTCCCCTTTTCCGCTCCCGGGGCAGGGTCCTCGCGGCCCATGCTGGCCGCTGGCGACTCACGCCCCCCAGACAGATCCCGTTACTGCTGGCCGGCCACCATGGTGGCCCTGAGGCCTGTACAGCTTCTCCAGGGGGGCTAACAGTCCCAGAGTGTAGGCCTCGGGACGCGAGGGTCCCGGGCCTGAGCCCCGCACCATGGCCGGGGCCATCGCTTCCCGCATGAGCTTCAGCTCTCTCAAGAGGAAGCAGCCCAAGACGTTCACCGTGCGGATCGTCACCATGGACGCCGAGATGGAGTTCAATTGCGAGGTAACCGGCCTGCAGTCCCGACGGGCTGCGGCGAAGGGGAGCCTGGAGGAATCCCCGCTCACTGGGCCCTGGTGTGGGTCCGGCACCGACCCAGGCACCCCTGACGCGGTGACAGTCCAGGTGGAAACTTAAGGGATTCTGTTTATATCATCTCTGAGCATAGGTAGAGACTGCCAGAACCGGAAGGGGCCATCTAGGCCCAAATCTTCATATTAAAGATAAATTGCTGCCTTTTTCATTAGAGCTTTTGGGTTTCAAAGCACTTCCTGAAAGTTTTCATTCATTTTTAACAGCGAGAGGCTGGATGCATCAATGGTAGCGAATTCTAGTTTTCAGTGTCAAAATTAAGCTACAGCTCTATAGTTTTTACTTCAATAGATAATATGTACCCTCAGGTATTAAAAGCTTATTTCGTTATATTGAAAAGTCTATACTTGTTTGCCTTTTCCAGAACTTCATTATCTGGGAAAAAACTCTTTGAGGGATGAGATGATGTCTTTCTTGTACTTAAATTTTCCTTACAGTTTCCATCGTGATAACAGTTATCGTTTGAATATTTTCTAAGTGCCATCTATTCACACCTTTAATTCTCACAATGAGGTAGATACCCCAACCACGTATCTAGTAAATGGCAAAGTGGGGTTTTGAATCAAGCTCTTAACCCGTATAGTACTGCCTTTCAAGTAATTTAAGCCATCGCTAGTCAAAGTGTGGTCTGTGAACCAGCAGCATTGGAAGCAGGGACCTAAGTCAAGGGTTGGCAAACTTTTTCTGTAAAAAGCCAGATAGTAAATATTTTCAGCTTTGAAGGCCGTAAGGTCTCACTCAGTTGCAGCTACTCAACTCTTCAGCTCTACCGTTGTAGCACAAAAGCAGCTATAGGCAGGATTGACTTCCAGCAGGACAGTGTGAGGAGCTCCACTGACCTGGTTCCCTGTAAAACTGGTAAAAATTATTAAAAAACAAAACAATTTCAACTCTCTGGAAATGGTCCTAATGGCAGTCATCAAGCGAAGAAACATCCATTCAAGAAAATACATAAAAATCTGGTAGGGAAGGTGAGAGTTTGTGGCATTTGAACCAAGACCACTACTACCCTCCCAGCTCTCAGCTCAGCAAGGTAGAGATTCTACTTCAGACTGCTGCAACTCAGAACACAGGGCTCCCTTTCCCTCTAGTCCCTAGTCAGAAAGCTTTCTCCCCAGGAGGAGCAGGACTTTAGTGCTTCTCATCCTGCCCAAGATTACTTGTTGCTAAGACTGAGTGAAGTTGAAAGATAGGGCTTCTTTCTTCCACCCAGCTTCTATTTATGAAATGGGGATTGTGCCTTGGTGTGGCACACTGAGAATTCTGGGCCCCAATTACTCTTACCCAACCCTCAGCTTGTAAGATGGTGGTTCCAGCCAGAAGAGGCAAACTGAGAAGACTTCAGGCTGGTATATTCCCCTCCCCACTTTTACCAAGGGCTCATAGATTTTGCCTGGAGAGAGAATTTGTCTAAGCTCCAAATTTCTTCCCAAAGGTAGTGACTTCATTTGCAATAGAGTATGGAGTAGTTTATGCCTAAGAATACTTAAGAACAATCCAGGTTGCCCCAGAACATTGTGGAAAATAATAATATACCACAGTTAGTGGAGTTTAACAGTTGAGCGTGATCAGGGAAAGAAAAAGAGAGCCCTGCTAAACCTGTGGGCATATCCAAAGATGCACCTCCCTGAGGAGCAACAACATAGGCCTTAACACTGTGAAGGAAATAAATTTCAATGAAACAGTTCAGTCAGTCTCTAAACAAATAAACAAGCAAGTAACAGTAACATGCCCTGGAAAGCGGGCACCAGTCCCCAGGGTTACTATAATATCTAAAATGTCTAGTTTCCCACAAAAAATTATGAGGTATGCAAAGAAACAAGGAAGTAGGACCCATACAGTAGAAAAAAACTAGCAACAGAAAATGCTTGTGAGAGTGACCAGATGTCAGATTTAATGAAAAAGTTTCAAAGTAGCCATTATAAATATGTTCACAGAACTAAAGGAAAGCATGATTAAGGAAGTAAAGGAAGGTGTAATGATATTTTTGTATCAAATAGAATATTGATAAAGAGATAGAATTATTAAGAAGAACCAAATTAAAATTCTGGAGTCGGAAAGTTCAATGACTGAAATGAAAAATTCACTAGAGGGGTTCAAAGAGTTGAAAAGAATTAGTGTACTTAAAGATAGATTGATATAATTATGCAGGCTGAAGAGTAGAGAGAAAAAAGAATGAAGAAAAGTGTACAGAGCTGCAGAGAAATGTGATAGATTGAGTGCACCAACATGTATAATGGGAATACATGAATACCAGAAGGAAAGGAGAGAGAAAAAATATTTTAAAAAATAATGTCTGAAACTTCTTAAATTTATTGGAAAACAATAACCTATACATTCAGAAAGCTCAATGACCTCCAAAGAGGATAAACACAAAGAGATTCACAAACAGACATATTTTTAAAAAACTGAAAGTCAAAGGCAAGGAGAAAATCTTGAAAGCAGCAAGAGAGAAATGGCTCTGCACTTACAAGGGAACCCCAATAAGATTAACAGTTGACCTCTTCAAAGTGCTAAAAGAAGAAACTTGTCAGCTGAGAATCCTATATCCAGTACAATATAAATGAAAAGGATGTTTCAAGAATGAAGGTGAAATACTTTCTCAGATAAACAGAAACAGAGAATTTGTTGCTCAAAGACCCACCTAACAAGAAGCGCTAAATGAAGTTAAGGCTAAAAGCAAGTGATCTCAGTAATTTAAATCCACATTAAAAAAGCACCAATAAAGGTAATTATTTAACTATAAAAGAGTATAAATGCATATTTTTCTCCTCAAATGATTTAAACAGCAATTATATAAAATATGCATATGCTATATGTTGGGACTATAACAGAAATGTAATATGTATGTAATATACGTACCAATAACAGCAGAAAAGAGATGGGTGGGAGCAAAGCTGTAATGGGCTAAGGAAATGACTACAGATGGCAAAGTGATAACTACAACAATGTATTGTCAGGTTTGTAACTTTAATAGGTGTAATATATATAACAATAATACTATTAAAAAGGGGAAGGGAATGGAGCTATAGAGGAGTTTCTGGAAAATATCACTGGAATTAAGATGGTATAAGTCTGAAGCTGATTTTGATAAGACAGCTGATTTTTATATGGTAAACTCTAGAGTAACCATTAAAAATATATATATGTAGGAAAAAAAACAGGAAAAAAATCATTAAAGAAGTTTAAATGCTTCATTAAAAAATAGTCACTGAATGTAAAAGCAAGTAGTAAAGAAGGAATAGAGAAACAAACAGGAAACACATAGGAAACCAAAAGAAAAATAACAGTTATACATCAAATAATTAGATAACTTAAATGAAATGGAGAAATTCCTAGAAAGACACCAACTACCAAAATTGGTTTGAGAAGAGACAATCTGAATATATCTATAACAACTGAAGAGAGTAAATTATAAAAATACTACCCACAATGAAAAGCCCAGTCTCTACCTACTAGAGGCCCAGATGGCTTCACCACTGAATTCTTCCAAACATTTCAAGAACAATTAATGCCAACTTTTCACAATCTCTTAAAAACAAAAAAAAGAGAGAGACCACCTTTCAGCTTATTTAATGAAGCCAGCATTACCCTGATACCAAAACCAGATAGAGATAACAAGAAAACAAGAGACCAATCTCTTATGAATATGGAAGTAAAAATCCTTAACAAAAATGCTAGCAAACTGAATCCAGCAACATATAAAACAAATTATATACCATAATCTGGGTTTATTCCAAGAATCAAGGTTGATTTAACATCCCCAAATCAATTAATATATTATGTCATATCAACAGATTAAAAAAAAATCCATGATCATCTCAATAGATGCAAAAAAAGCCTTGACATAATCCAGCAGTATTTCATAACACTCAACAAAATAGGAATAAAAAGGAACTTCTTCCACCTGATAAAGAGCACCTGAAAAACCTAAGAATCCTATGTCAAATCCAAAGTCATAAAGTTTTATCCCTGTATTTTCTTCTAAAAGTGTTATAATTTTAGCTCTTACACTTAGGTCTTTGATCCATTTTGAATTAATTTTCACATGTGGTATAAAGTTTATATACTTAATGATGAAACACTGGATGCTTACCCGCTAAGATTAGGAATAATCAAGGATGTTCACTTTGCCACTTCTATTTAACATTGTACTGGAGGTTCTAGCCAGGACAATTAGACAAGAAAATGAAATAAAAGGCATTAATACTGGAACAGAATAAGTATAACTATCTGTGTTCGCTAACTACAGACTCTAAAGAATCCAGTGAAAAAAACTGTTAGTACTAATAAATGAGTTTAGCAAGGTTGCAGGATACATGATCAATATACAAAAATTAATTATAATTCTATATACCTTTAATGAACAATCTGACAATGAAATTAAGAAAGTTCTATTTATAATAGCATCAAAAAGTATAAGATAATGTGGGAATAAATTTAACAAAATTGTAAAACATTCTGAAAAATTATAAAACATTGAAAGAAATTAAAGATGATCAATGGAATCAATGGATCCATTGGAAAAACATTCCTTGTTCATGCATCATAAGAAAATATTGTTAAGATGGCAATATTTCCCAAGTTGCTTTACACAATCAATGCAATCCCTATCAGAATTCCAATTTTCTTCTTTGTAGAAATTGACAAGTTGATTCTAAAATTCAAATTGAATTGCAAGGATCCCAGAATAGCTAAAACAATCTTGGAAAAGAATAAAGTAGGAAGACTCAGCACTTCATTTAAAAACTTTTTACAAAACAACCATAATCAAGATAGTGTGGTACTGGCATAAAGATAGTCATATAGATCAGTGTAAAAAAATTAAGTTTACTTGGGGTCTTAATGGATTTGAATCTGGGAAACACAAAATTAAGGGAAGACCTGAAATGTGCTCTGGGGAAGACAAAGGCAGAGCTTATAAAGGCAAAAGCCACATCTGGAGCAAAGGAAACTTCTCCTATTGGCTACTTAACATGATGTGATGGCTAGTTCAAAAAAGATTGGTCAGGTCCAGGTGGTGAGATTCTAAAGTAATCATTGGCATGGGAACAAGGAGGGTTAAATTCCAGGATGTACTTTTACAGCAAGCACAAAAGTCCAAACCTCATCTGGGTGCTGATATGAACAAGTCTGACTTCCCTAATTAATGACCTCCTGACCCTATTTTAGCCCCCCACCCCCAGTATTATTACTCCAATTTAGGTATTTCGGTTCATAGAGCCAAAGGTGGAAACAATTTAAATGTCCATCAGCTGATGACTGTCTGAACAAAATGTGGTATATCAATACAATGGGGTATTTAGCAATAAAAATGAAGTACCAGTACATGCTACAACGTGGATGAACCTTGAAAACATAAGTGAAAGAAGCTGGTCACAAACAACCACACAATTTATGATTATTTTCATGTGCAAGTCTAGAATAGGGATATCTGTAGAGATAGAAAGTAGATTTATGGATACCTAGGGCTGAAAAGAGGCTGTGGGCATAGGAGAGTGATAACTAAAGAGTATAAGGTTTCTCTTTGAGGTGATGTAAATGTTCTAAAATTGAGTGTAGTGATGGTTGCACAAATCTGAATATGCTCAAAACCATTAAATTGTACACTTTAAATAGAATTTAAGATACATGACTTATATCTCAATAAGTTTGTAAAAAGGCAGCATTTGATAAAAATAATAGCCATGACTTCTTTCCAATAAAACTTTAATTATAGATTTTGAAATTTGAATTTTATAGAATTTTAACAAGTGATGAAATGTCATTAAAAATTTTTCCAACCATTTAAAAATGTAAAATTCACGCTTAGCTTTTAAATTGCATAAAAATAGGCAGAGGGTTGGATTTGTCTTGTGGGCCGTAGTTTGCTGATCCCTGATCTAAGTTACTATTTGATAAATATGAGATTGTGAGAGATACCCATAGGGAAAG
>NW_006430462.1:3704735-3707491 GCF_000325575.1 Pteropus alecto
AACCTCTTATTTATTCTTCCATAAACAAATCCCAGACCTTAAGAGGATGGACAGTATTATCAGCAATGGCAGGATTTCTCAACCTTGGAGCTATTGACATTTGGCTGGATAATTCTTTGTGATTGGAGACTATCCTGTGCACTGTAGGATGTTCAGCAGCATATCTGGCCTCTACCCACTAGATGTCAGTAGCACCCTCCACCTAGAGCCAGTTGTGACAACCATAAATATCTTAAGACATTGTCAAGTGTCACTGGGGTTGGAAAACAGCCTCCCCTTTCCTGTCTTCTCTCTCCCCACCGCCACCACATTGGGAACCACTGATCTATAGAATGGGATAATAGTAGTGATATTCGGAGACACAGAATGTTATAATGTAGAGTTTGTCAATCTTTTATGTGCACATAATTGAATGAACTGAGGATCTTGGTAAAATGCAGATTCTGATTCTGTAGTTCTTTGGTGGGACTGAGAATTCTGCATTTCTAACAATCAAGTGTTGCAATACCACTGGCTCAGGGACCACACCAAGAAGCAAAGCAATAGGAGAAAGTGCATAGGCTTTGAAATAAGACAGACTTGGGCTTGAATTCCAGCTAAACTGCTTAAAGCTTGGATAAGATACTTAAGCTCTCTAGACCTTAGTTTTCCCATCAGTAAAATAGAACTAGTGTTATTGACCCTGCAAGGTTGTTACAAGGATTCATGGAATGTGTAGTGCTGGGCAGAAAGGAAGGGACTATAATTGGCCTAAAGTTGGTAGCTAAGGTCACCATGGGCACGGCCATGTTGTGATTTGTCAAGCTGTTGCATCTCATTGAACCTCAAATTTCCAGTGAAAATACCTGTTTGCAAATGATGTTCAAATATTCTTTTGAAAATAACAGTAGTTTGATCTAAGATGATAGAACTTAGCTTCTGAGAAGTGATCAGTCTTCTGCCCTATTTTTATGCCATACATTAACTAAGCAAGGTACTAATGCAAGGAGATGGCCAATGTGTTTGGGAAATAAAGAAGACAGGTGGTGCTTGAGGAGTTCTTGGCTTTACTGAGGTAAAATGTAGGTGGTTTTCTTAGAAGGACTCAATTTCAGTGGTAGTTAACATATATATCATGTTACCTTATGTTAAGAAGTTTAGACTTCTGCTGCAGAGACGGGGGAAAAAATCTCTTCCTTGCACTACTTGCTGCATTGGCTCGATGGTTTGGAGAATTTTTCCGCTTGAAAGATTTGATATTTGTCATTTTGAGAAAGTGGGTGTTGAATGTAATTTGCCAGGAGGCTAAATGGTTATGTTATTTCTTATCTAGGATGGAATTTTACTCTAATAATTCAGTCTATCAGTAAGGAGAGCCAAATATGAAAAATTTTTCAAAATCGAGTTGTGAGAAGTTCTCCTACCATCTTATATTGCAAAGAAAGCCTCTTTTCATGTTGGTTGGCATTCCAAATGTTTTCACATACCCAAATGGGAATATGATCAGATTAAATACCAACATTACAGATTATTCCAACATGCAAGTGGACATAAAGTCGTCCATGACAGAAGGAACTTTTGAAAGGGGAAAACAGGAAGGACAACTCTGGTGTTTTTAATAAGATATTAAATTTTAGACACCCCAAGATTTAGACAAATGATTCCCTTCTGGGATGTAAACTCCAGGAGGGCAGAGATGGTGATTTCATTGCTTGGGTGTATACAGTAATCATTCTCTGCATGAGAGCACTGAGAATCTTCTTATTTCAGAGGAAAGATGGTCTCTACCTTATCATTTGGGCTCTCCCATGGGGTTTAAGTAGTGCCTATGAATGGCACGGGTGCTACAGATCTAGAACATAGACAATTAATAGTGAATGCAGCCCTGCTGGTGAAGAGTGAAGAAGGGAGGAGGGCATTTACTGACTAGTGTTGCTGGCCACTGGATCCCATGTCAGCCCTTTTGTAGAAAGAAGGGCTAGGGAATAGCAGTTACTGTGTGCCAGCTACCATGCTCAATGCTTTGAACACATTATATTATTTGATACAATGGAGACCCATTTATTTATTCATTCAACAGATATTTACTGAGTACCCACATGGGCCAGGCAGTGAACACAACCTAGCAGTGGTCAAAACCTACTTAGGATGTAGGCGCTGTCATTGGCCTCATTTTCAGAGGGGAAAATGGAGGCTCAGACAGGGTAAATAGGCAGCTTAAAGTCCCATTAGAGCCACTGTTTATTCTGAAAGAGAAAGAAGAGGACAGAGGCAGGTTGGTAATAGAAGAGTAGATGGGCACACCGTCTAACTCAATAATGACCAATGAGGCCAGCAGTTGCATATTTGAACTTGACAATGAGACTTTCAAGTAAGTTGAGTAGGTCTTAGCTCAAGCCCCTGTTTTCTCGTTGAGGCTGCTGAGGCAGCACAGCCTAGAGGTTACAACCATGGTCTCAGGAGCCCAGTCCCTGACTCTGCCCCTAACCAGCTGAATGACTTCAGACAAGGTCCTTAATCCTCTCACATGCTTCTGTTCCCTTATCTGTAAAATGGGGATTGTAATAATTCTTTCTGCAGAAGGTTGTTACAGGGATTAACATTGAATTATTATTAGTAAAGTACTTAGAATAGCATCTGGCACAGGTAAGTTCCATATAAGGGTTGTTACATGAAAAGAAGTGCAGGGTCTCTCATCATTTGGCTCCCTTTCTTGGCCTCTCCTGCACTTCCTCACATACTCTCTTTGTTTTGGGCCCATTGTCCTGGTCACTCTT
>NW_006430462.1:3707505-3723999 GCF_000325575.1 Pteropus alecto
TGCTCCTCTTTACTGGCTGTTCCCATTGCCCAGAACACACTTGGCTCCTGGCATAGACATTCTTATTTGCCTAGGCTCTGCTCAAGTGTTCCCTCCTCCTTGTGCTCAAGACCACTACACAGTTACTAAGTGATGGAGTCAAGGATTGAACCCAGGTCATCTGTCTTCCAGGCCAGCCTTCTTTCTAGTAAACTCTGCTACCCAAATAAAAAGCTCCAAGTAGAAAAAGGGGAGAAAAGGTTAGAAATCTGGAGAGAACTTAAGTATTTGATAAATAGGAAAAAGAGAGTAGAAATAGATCTTTCAAAGAACTTCCTAACTCAGCTATTTGTCTATGACATTATTTTGTTTATTGCATTTGGTGTAAGATACCATTTCAAACTGTTTTGTAAACTTGCCAGTGGGCTTAAAGTTTTGGCTGGTGAGTGATGATGTGCCTGACAAACCTCTGTTAAATCACCTTGGTGTTTAGCTTGTCTTTTTTAATCAAATGGACATTTTCTGTAAGTGAATTCTTTTTTCTTGCCACAATCTATTTCAACTTCCTTGCCTTTGGCCTAAAATGAGACTTATTTTGTAAATAGTTAAGTATTTTCTAGTTGCATATTTAACATACTTTATGCTCAGAATTCTCTTTACTATATTCAACCTGGTGTCTCCTCATAATATTTAGTGTGTCTACATAGATAGCAATTGGTTAACCTCTATTCTGAGACCCTTTCATGTACCTTGAAAAGTTAGTTATGTAACTTCTTTTAAAAAAAATTTATTTATTTAAATTAGTTTCAAATAAAGTACATTGGTTAGACATCTATATAGTTCTTAAAATGATCCCCCCAATTGCTCCCTCCCTCTCCTGGCCGTCCACCTAGCCATCATATTAATGCTAACTACATTTCCTCTGCCATGCTCCCCATCTCGTGCTCCCCATCCCCGTGACCAACTATCAGCTACTAATTTGTACTTCTTTAACCCTTTACCCCATTCTCCCAGCCCCTCAACCCCCTCCCCTCTGTCCATCACTAAATTGTCCACTATATTTGTGAGTCTGTTTTTGATTAGTTTGTTCTTTTTGTTCCTTAGATTCTGCATGTAAGCGAAATCATATGGTATTGATCTTTCTCTGTTGACTTATTTCACTCAGCATAATAACCTCTAGGTCCATCCATGTTGTTGCAAATGGTAGGCTTTTATTTTTTAATAAAAATATTCCATTGTATATATGAACCATAACTTTTTTTATCTGATTGTCTGTTGATGGGCATTTAGGTTGCTTCCATATCTTGGCTATTGTAAATTGTGCTGCCATGAACATAGGGGTGCATAGATCTTTATGAATTATTGTTTTGGTTCTCTTTGGATAAATGCCCAGAAATACAATTGCTGGGTCAATAGGTAAATCCATTTTTAATTTTTTGAGAAACCTCCAGACTGTTTTCCATAGCGGCTGTACCAATTTGCAATCCCACCAACAACGTATGAGGGTTCCTGTTTCTCCGCATCCTTGCCAACACTTGTTGTTTTTTGATTTATTGATGATAGCCATTCTGACGGGTGTGAAGTGATATCTCATTGTGGTTTTAATTTGCATTTCTCTGATGATTAGCAACCTTGAGCATCTTTTCATATGTCTATTAGCCATCTGTATTTCCTCTTTGGAAAAGTATCTGTTCAGGTCTTCTGCCCATTTTTTTAATTGGATTGTTTGTTTTTTTGCTGTTGAGTTATATAAATTCTTTATATATTTTTGGATATTAACCCCTTATCAGATGTATCATTAGCGAATATCTTCTCCCAAACAGTCGGTTGTCTTTTTGGTTTGTTAATGGTTTCCTTTGCTATACAAAGTTTTGTAATTTCTTTAAAGTCCCCTTCCCTCTCCATCCACTTCTTCCCCCTGCAGTTCAATTTTGGAACAGCCAGTATTTAAAGATTAGAGCACACAGAAAGATATTAAGGGGGAAAGTCCCAGCCTCCAAGATGCTCATAACTGGTTAGAGAAACAGGACACACATGAAAAGATAACACAAAGGAGTCCATATGTATCAAATGAAGGTGTGTTACTGTTGTGAGGGCAAGGAATTATTGTGCGTTGGGGCGAATGGGGAGCACTTCCGCTATCCACTTTACCCCTGGCTTTGAAGGCAGGTTCATGTCCATAGATGCAGGGGGAAGAACAGTCCTGTCAGTGGATCAGTGGGTGTTGCTTGAGCAAAGGCAGTGGCTGGGAATCCTGTGGTTTGAAGAGTGAGAGGAGAGAGATATGTTTGAATTGGTAGGTTCAGACCAGATATTGGAGGCCCTTGAAGGCCAGATTAAGGAGCTTGTATTCATCAGATGCAAGGGAGCTTTGAGGTTTTTCCTAGGAGAGTGATTTAGAGTGGTCGGCATGCAGAATGATTTGGAATGTTAGGGAGTAGGCGGGGAGAGGTTGGAAACAGGACCCAATTAGAAGGCAACCTCTTTGGGCCAGATGTCACACTAATACCTGAACTAGCTGGGGGCTGGGACTGAACTAGGCAGATTAAAGAAAGGTCTAGTGAATCCAAAGTCCTGGTCATGAGAAGAATGAGGCCAGGGATCCTGGTCTTATGTGGCCAGGGAGCAGAAAACCTAAGACCCAAGATTCAGGAGGTACCAAGGTCTAGAGCCAGTCCTTAGGCCCCAAAGCCAGCCAAGCAGGAGGCAGTTCTTGGGTATAGCCTGGCCAGAGCTGGACTCAGGAGGTCAGCACACTTTCTGCGTTTGGTCCCAGTGTGCAGTCAGGGTGTTACTTGTATAAAACCACGGAGAGCCCTGAACTGATGTTTGAATCCCTGGCTTCCAGGCAGAGCTCCTTTGTGTGACCTTGGGTACATCTCTTCTTTCCCCCAGGCCTCAGTGTTTCATCAGAAAAACAGGGGAGAAGAACTTGATTTTAAAAGCCCTGGGCTTTAACATTCTATATTAGGTGATGTGGGCAGAAGAAGCTCATTGCACAACTCTTTCATATTTCCTTCTTTGGTAGGAAGTCAACTTAGGATTTGAGCATATAAGTATGAGAGAAATCTTGTAGAGGACAGGAAGAATATTTCTTAGGGAACAAGAGCTGGCGTCCTGAAGAAGGTAAATTGCCTGGGCAATAGCCTTTCACTGCCACGTGCTCCATGAGTGACCTTGGTCTTAGCCCTCTAAACTTCAATTGCCACATCTGTAAAATGTGAAGAATAATAGTATTCTTCTTATAGGATCGTTTTAAAGCATGAACGAGGTGGACATTTACAGGTATTTTGCCCACAGCCTGACCCTAGTAAGCACTTGGTAAATATTAGCTTCTTATGTTATCATGAGTTGCGAGTGTGAGAACAAAGAGGAAGGCTCTCATGCTAGAGGCACTATGAATTTTCTCCTTTAATCATCTCCTTCATTCTTTGAACCTTCTTCAGGTTATCCATGCCTTTGTAATTATAGACCCTCTGGACTCTATAATTAGTCTAAATATGAGGAGCTTTCCCTTATACCTTATTCCTGTTTAAGGATCTTTTTTATAATGTGCTATATAATTGATCTATATTTAGCTTTATGCCCACTGTGATCGCTATCCATAAGATTCTTTCCTTATTTCTGCTATAGTTAATTATTCTCCGTTTTTTTTGTCCCTAATGTGTCATTTTGAAATTTTTTTCTTAGTTTTTGATGACTTCCCCAATTATTCATTCTAGTTTTACATTTTTGTCCAAGACACTTTGCTACTTGTTTAATTTTAATTTTAGGAGTTAAAGCATTTGAAGTTTTAAAAGCCTAGAATTGAGTTTTCTCAGAGCTGCTAATCTTTTTAGCCAGCTGGTGGTGAGGCTTCTCTGGTTTGTTACAGGATGATGTGTTCCATCTTCCTGCTTGTGCTTTGTCCAATTTAGATTATAAATCCACATTTTAGTACATTTTCAGCAAGTAAAAGTTTATTACCAAACTAGTGCTGACTTCAGGGGAAAAAATCTTTAATGAAATCTTCAGTCACTCAGGGTGCTTGTTCCAGTTTAGGAATCACTGTGGCACCGCTAGGTGGGGTCAGAGCACATCATTTCTAAAGACATTGGGCCTTTTTCCTCTTCCTACGCTTGCTGCTATTCTTCTTGCTTCTTTGCCAAATTCTAGCTTTGGAAAATTCACAAAACCTTTCTGTTAGTGAATTATGTTACTTATGACTTTCCCATCCACCTTGCCAGTTTTAGTCTCCTAGTTTTAGTAACTGGTAATATGACTTTCAGATTACACTTAAAACTGGAGTCCAGAGTAATTACTAAACTTATCTGAACTGATCTGTGGTTTTAAATTCACCAACAGCATATTTATCTAGTATCCTACTCATGATGATTTGAGATTAAGTCTCATAAACAAATGTTTAGAGTCTTAAGCCCACAGTAGTTCTCATTCATCTGCAGAAATTTTTACCAGTCCTACCCACTCATACTTATACCTTCTAATGCTGTCAAAGTCAGTATTATTAATTACCATGAAACTTAATCAAAAGATAAGCTAGAAACAAACAGAATGCTTAAAATTTCTTTCCAGGCTAAGGTGTGGGTTCCACATGAGCTGATTTGCATGAATGGATTATGCTCTAGCTCTGTTCTGGAAGGTTTTTGTTTTTTTTTAAGGAATGCACTTCTGCATATAAACCATAATTTTGGGGAAGGGCAGGCGGCATTAATCAGTTGGATAATGCTTAATCATGGGTTGTATTTCATGGTCGGCTAATTTTACCTCATGATTGGGCATTTGGAATTTAGCTTTGTGTCTATCTGCACTGAATTTACTGTCATTTCCTATTTGTAGCTCTCTGCAGAATTTTTATTTTTCGTATTTCAAGCATCGTAATCATTGATAATTGCTGAATATGAAACAACATACTTGGTACTAAAAACCTTCTGTTTTTCATCAGTATTATAATTATCATTTTTGTTACATTAGGGAGTTCATTATTATAAGTCAACTCTTGATTATTAAGAGAAAGGAAAAGATAGCAATAGCAAAACATGAGTAAGGGAAAAGAATGTGGAAAGCACACATAAGTTAACTGTTAAGGGTTATTTACATCCCTGAAAATGATTTTAAGTTATAGAATGAGATGTTAAAGAATTAAAAGAAAATTATTATACCAATGAAAAAAGTACTACGAGGTTTATAGAAAACCACCTCAAGCTCATAGACTCAGGGGGTATAAATACTGAAAGGCCATTTGATGGTTGTGGAAGCTGAGATCCAAAGAGGTTAAGTGACTTTCCCAACACAGCGGGTTTGGGTGTTTTATAGCTATTTGACAAGGCTGTGATTGCTCTCATGTTGTGAGCTAAATTCAAAAGACAGAAATTGTCTTATTTGTTTTGGGGGGTTGTATTATTTTTATAGCACCATAACCATATTTTTTTCCCTTTGTCACCTGTCAGCCCACTTTGAAGCACCTCATCTTCTTTTTTCTTGTAGCATCATAAAATCTGGGCATTGCACGGGGCATAAGAAATTGACAGATGATGAAACTGAGGCCCAGTTGAGCTGCATAGCTCACCCGAGGTTATAAGCTTGTGTGTGGTAGAAGGAGGGTGTTTAGGATGCAGATCCCCTCTCTAGGTTCACTGCTGCTGCCGTAACCTCTCTCCACTTCAGCAAGAAATGTGCTAGAAGCTGCAAACATAAGGACTCCCCTGCCCCAAAAAACTATAATTAATTTTGTTTTGAAAGACTTATCAGAGTTTAAAACCTCCATTTTGTGACTTCCCAACTTGCTGTGATTTTTTTCTTACTAGTCTCTTTTGTTCTGTGGAAATTTTTTTCTTGGTTGATTCTTTGAGATTTAGATTTCCTTGCCAAGGTATTTTTAGAGAGAAGAAATCAGTATGTGTCACCAAAGGGGGAAAATATATATACCTGAAAGCCCAATTATGCAATTAGAATTTTAATAAGGAATATCATAAATTCTTGTTTCATTGCAATCATTACTTAGAAGCCTCTTCTACTCAGAAGCCTCATTTAGTTATCATCATCATTATCATCAACATCAGCCAACCACAGCATTTATGGAGTGGCCGCAGATTATGCAGCACTTGCTTGGGTTCTGGGAGATTTGAAGTGTGTGTGCGCGCGTGCGTCTATGTGTTTGTGTGTGAGAGAGAGAGAGAGAGAGAGAGAGAGAGAGGGAGGGGGAGAGAGGGGGGGAGAGAGAGAGAGAGAGGGAGAGGGAGAGGGAGAGGGGGACGGAGCATGAGCATGAGCGTGTGAGAGCAAGCCCTTGCCTTCAAGGAGTTTAAATTCTGCAGAATTAGAGGAAAGACGGGAATTTTGCGTGCGTCTATGTGTTTGTGAGAGAGAGAGAGAGAGAGGGAGGGAGAGAGAGAGGGAGGGGGAGAGAGGGGGGGAGAGAGAGAGAGAGAGGGAGAGGGAGAGGGAGAGGGGGACGGAGCATGAGCATGAGCGTGTGAGAGCAAGCCCTTGCCTTCAAGGAGTTTAAATTCTGCAGAATTAGAGGAAAGACGGGAATTTGGGGAAAGGCAGACACCTCATTTTTCTGTTTTTGTAAAGTACATACTGACTCATGTCAGTATGATAAAGGGAGGGATCTTAGAAAGGTCTAGTTATGGATAAATGGAAGCACAGAGTTTTGCTGACTTGGGAGGGCACAGGCTAGGTTGTAACAAGGCAGGGCAATTGGTTGAAGGAAGAAGGAAGTAATTTCAAAGTGGAGAGCCTTGAAACTAATAATTTAAACAGATTTCACATACTGACAGAGATGATGAGAGGCCTGGGAGAAGAAAATTACTTGCTATAGTTGATTATGGCAGAAATTGACAGGACAAGAGATTGGTGTTGGGATTTTTTTTTTTGCAAGGAGGAGGTTTTGGGTTTGTGAGATTTTGCTCAGATTCAGATGAGCACCATAGGGGTCGTGACTGGTAGAGCAGAGAAATGAATCTTCTTACTTGGTAAAATACTGTTTTTATTTGAAGGATCTCCTTTTCTCTCATGTTGAGAAATAATGTCTCATTAGGAGTGGTGCATCCTTTAATTGCAACAGGAAACAGCACAATAGTTTTGCAGTTTAAGCTCCTGAGACATAAGAACCTGCTTCTGTGGTATGGTGATAGCACACTGAGTTTGGGAATATCAGTTTTACACCTGTATTACTGTATTTTTTAAATCTTCTTTGATTAAATAATAGATTTTAATGGAACTCATTATTCACTTACTATACAGCAAAATCATTTGTTATAATTCTTTCCATTGTTTTTATCTTGTAAATTGAGGTATCTGGCATCTGTTTTTTCAAAGTGGACAAAAATGAAGTTGTATTTAGGTTTGGATCTGGTACATTAGCATCTTAAATTCTCAAGTGTCCTATAGTAAGTAAATCAGTTATTGTAGGCCAACAGTGACTGCAAAAGTCAGTTAGTGATAAACATTGACAGGGGAAATCACAGTCATCCTTGGTTTTCCATTTCTGGAATAATGGTAAACATGGTACGCATGTCACGAGCCTGAGGAGGCTCAGTTCCTTCTGTTGATGTATCTGTAAGGAAGCAAATCTTTTGACAACTTTTATGGCAAGAGCTGGGGCAGCTTGTGAGCTAATTAGGAGAAACCCTGATAAGTGAATGCTGGGTTTGTCAGTTCTCTTTCACCTTCTGTGGAGTAGGTAGCCAGTCAAATAGCATTCCTATGTGGCTGATAATCTGGTCTCCCAGACCTCTATGAAATGGAATGTTGGCTTCTCTGGTAGCTTTTTGTAGATTTGAGTCTTCTCTGTAAAGCTGAAGTTTCTCTGTGGGTCCTAATTCTTAGGCACTTTATAGATAGCAAGAAAATCCATTCTCTTTCTTCAAGAAAGTTGTCTTTTTCTAACTGTGGCCTTTCTCTGTCATGTGGCTGGTTTTCTACTCATCCTATCAGCAAGTACAGGGATTCAATGGCTGGTTTTCTACACAATTGTATCAGCAAGTACAGGGATTCAATGGCTGCATGGCCTAAGGAAAGCATTGGGAGGAGTGCAATGTGAAAGCTGTGAAAGCAAAAAACAATGGCAGTTTTAGGGTTGTGAGTCTAAACACGGCCAATTTTAAGATGACGGTCTTGGACGTTATTCATAATGCTTCCCTGGTTAATAGACCTTAGTCAGCCTTGTAGGTTATTGGTGTCAGTTACTTCCTCTAGCTACGTTCCTGCTACAGAGAGTAAATGCTTAGTGCTATTTACTTAAAACATTCTAGGCTGATAAATTACAAGCACTTCACTCTGGGTAAAGCTAATAAATTCAGCCCCTATGAAAAAAAAATAACAAGCTGACAGCACTTAGTCCTGTTTATAAAGTTCATACACATCTATCTTTAATAGAAGCACAAGTGTATATATCTATGAAATAGTACTGCAGACTGTTAAAGTACTAGAGAGCACAGCCACAAAGCATGAAGCATTGTATTTCCAGACCCACTACCATTAGCCTCTACGCTTGAAGGGCATTTTGAGGACAAGGCCTGCATAGTGGGAGCTTACATGCCATGGAGTCCAGATTTATGCTCCTTCCTTCCTTTCTTCTTCCTGCAAATCACCTTTCTCACTCCTTACACTTCTTTTTTTCTGTCTGCAAAGTGAGCATCTGCCTCATAGCCTTCCTGTTCTTCAGAAGGCTGAGATGAGGCAAGTAGCTGCTGTAGTGGTATATGTGGAACAGTTTGAACACTGGCCAAGTGGAAAGATATAGGTTTAAATGAACATTTAATTAAAACCAGGAGCTGTTCTGTTTTTTGGCAATCTGTTCAGGAAAAATGACAAACCCTAGGACAAACAAAATGGCCTTTAGGCAGTAGAAGTACAAAGCCTGAAAAGCTTTTGTGTGATCACCTGATCACATTTCAGAAAGGGAAATGTTTTAATTAAAAAAAAAAAAAAATCCCACTGGTCTTGGCTTCTTAGAGACCCGGCAGGTATTATTATGGGATGCATGACTGCTCAGAACCAGTGATTGAACAACTTTGTTCCTAATCAACCGTGGCGAGTCTGAGCTTTCACATGCATTAGGCTGAAGCTGCATATTCAATACTGCATTGAACATTCAGTACTGCAGATAGGATAATTATGCTGCTTGTCAGATACTAGAAAAGTGCAAAGAACGTTCCTTCACTTTGCAACAGCTTGGACCCAAGTGGTAGACGTGCTGTTCCCTCCAGCTGGCATGACCTCCCTTTCTTCAGCCCCTTCACCAGAGGACACACTATTGCCTGGCTTTCAAGAGCCAGCTCTGACAGTGTCTCTTCAGTGAAGCCCCTCACCCCCCAGGGCCTCCGGAACCGAGTTGTGTTCCCACAGCACTCTGTTCTGTTAGTATTTACCAAGTTATGTTTTCGTTATCCATTTACCTGTCTTCCCTGTCAGACATGAATAGGGACAGTGTCTTGTCCCGAATCATCATTTATCTCTTGTCCCAAGCACAGTGACTAGGACGTAGTGGGTGCTCAATAAATGTTTGTCAAATGAGTGATAGCATGGTTAGCTCAATGAGAATTGATAGTGCCCTTTCTGATCTATCATCCATCATCCATGGAATAAAATAAGACGAGGGAGCTTTAAACAGTGCCACTTGAGAATATAAAGAGAGGAGACAGGGTAAGAATGAATAATAACTACCCTTTATTGAGTTTTTACTATGGGCAGGGCACTGTCTTAAGCTTTTTAATTGTATTAATGCACTTAATCCTTAGATCAATCTGCTAAGACAGGTTCTGTTTATTATCCCCATTGCGAAGCATAAGTTCAGTAACTTGCCCAAGGCCGCTGAGAGACAGAGCTGAAATTCATATCGATGTTAGATAACCATAGCCTATCTATGCCTTTTAGACTGGTTCCTGGAAAAAATTAGGCCCTAATGTCCTGAGGCATCCATCTTATGTAATGATTTAGCTTCTCACCTGTATATCTGGAATGGTACTAGTTATGATCTATCCTTGGGAAAAAGGAGAAAACAGTCAGTTGGATAACTTTCAGTGTTCTCTGGTTCACATGAAAGAGGCAGAGTTAGCTGACAAAGAATTGGTTTTAGATGGTAATTTTCTCCTTTTGGAAGCACAACAGTATTCTCTAGTCTCTATTCTTCAGTCAAACTAAACTACAATACTTTAATTTCATACAAGGACCATCTAAACTTTTTTTGCCTCTAGAACTTTGCTTATGCTATTTCCTCTGCCTGAAACATAATTAATTCTCTGCTCACTCCTTCCCCAGATCTTCACTCGGCTTCTCTTTCCCATCTTAAGAGTCAATTTAGATGCCATTTCCTATCCTTCCAAGATAGAGGGTCCCTACAGCCTCTGGGTCCCTGTCATGGCACTCACAAGTGTTGTAGTGCTGAAAACGACACCTGGAGTTGATTGTTATATGTGAGTCGAGGGAGGCGGTTATCTATCCCTGACCGGTTCGTGCCCTAGACCTCTTTGAGAGCCAAGACTGCCTCTTTTGTTTCCCATGTATCATATCCCCTGTACCTCGGCTGGTGCTCGGACACAATGTGTGTTCACCAAATATTTGTTGAAGGAGTGGATGGACGGGTGTTCGTTTTGCCTTAAGTTTTCAAGTGTTGGGTTTTTGAAGTAGTCAAGTCTTCTGTTGGACAGCCATCATTTTCTGTGTCTTGTATATATGTACTCGGTTGGACACTGTGGAGAAAAGAGACATGACGGATGTTGCTCTTGTTCTGGGCACCTACAATCTAGGGAGACATTCAGATGTTCAGATCACCGCACAGCATCAGCACAGTGCAGTGAGTCACTGATAAAACTGTAAAGATGAGCATGATTATGTTCTGAGCAGTCAGCCAGAACCAAGGAAGCCCCATTTGCAACCCAGGACCTCCTTTCACGGGGAGCCTTGAGAACCACCTGGAGCAACTGTGATCAATGGTTCTTGTTTGTAAAGAAGTAGAAACCCAAATTAGGAGGACTAAGCAAGCCTCATACACCTGGGGAAGGGCATGTTGAAAAGTATATCCTCAGGTAGGTAAACAACACATTGGCTGTTAGATTTAACTGAAAAGAAAAAAACTTAATTACGTAAAAAGAGAACATTTTATTTTATAAATAGAGCTAAGACTAAATCAGATGTATTTTGGATATCTCTACCTGGTTTCCTCAGGCGCGTTATCTCATCTAAAACTTAATTAGTCATCTGTTCCATCCGAAACTTGCTGCTTCTCCTGTATTCCTTCTCTGCTTTAATCCACCTAGTGTTCAAATCTGAAATGTGGTGTCCCTCTTGATTCTTTCTTCTTCAGTCTCCATTGGCATTCAAGCATCAGTTCTGTGATTGCCTCCTTTTCATTTTCCAGGCTGTCTTTTCTCCCTCCCACTGCCTTCATCAAGGCAGGAATTGGCCTTTCTACCCTTCTTGCGTCTAGGCTCCTTTCCTCCAACTCATTCTCCACCCTGTTGTCAGAGCACATTCCAAAAGGCAGATCTGATCCCATCACTCCTCTGCCCAAAAGTCTTCAAAGATTCCATGGTGAGCCACCTGGCCCCACATCATGCCCCATTCCCACCACGCCCCCTCCTGAGTTCAGGCTGTCTGTTTCAGCTCTACCAGATGACTTGCAGTTTTCTTTAGATATTGATTTTTTATTTAGACTTGTTTCTTTTTGCCTTTCATCTAACTCTCACTCGTTCTCTAAAGCCTCTTCTGACCTGGGTCCTTGCTTCAGTCTCCTGCATAGGCCATGCTTCCCGTATTTTGCATCCTCAGTGTCTAACGTTGTTTGGCACATAGGATGTATTCTGTAATGCTTGTTGGAAGAATAATTGAGAGGTAGCAGAAGTGTTAATTTGAGCTATAAAGGAGCAATATCTGGGTCCTCCAAGAATGAGTTTTGTTTCAGGGTGGGAGAAGAGTGTTAAGATACCAGTTACTTACAGGAAAAGGTGGCTGGGGAATAGAACCCCACAGAGGAAGAAAAAAGGCAATTGAGGAACTAGGGGTTGCCTACCTTAGATCACCATAAAAAAGTCCAGTGTCTGCTTTAGCAGGTTGCTGAGGAATCTGTGACTCAGTTTCCTTATTTATACAAAAGGAATAGCTCTACAGTAGGTAGACCCAGCAGGTAGGCTCATTTCCAACTCTGACATTCTACAATTTTACAAGTCAAAGTGAAAAATCTAAGTAGGGCATTTTGAATTGACGTGAGAATTTTTTCCCTTCTCATTTTATTGCCAGCTCCATGGGAACAAAGACATTGTCTCTTTGCATTCAGCAGAGGTAGTTTTGCATTTTACAAACAAAGAAGTACGAAGAAATACAGGAAAATTGCATTAATATGATGTTATGTTTGAGAATTTAAACTCCCAAGTCGAGAAATTCACTCATCATTTTTTTCACAGCTTTCTGTTTGATGCCCTACACATCCCTTTTGCAGACAGCCCCATTGTACCAAAGCCGGGCCTGGCCTGGCCATGGCTGTGAGTTATAATGGATTGGGAATCGTTACCTTGATCTTCTTGGCCATCTCCAAGTTAATGTCTGTTTAACTTTCCCAAGTTAATGTCTATTCTTTAGTGTTACATTGTCTTGTAGCAAAGTAGTCATTTATGATATATATACTATGTACTGGCTTAAAATAGAGACAAGAGGATAATCAGCATCCTGAAGCTTATAGTTTTCCAAAATAATATTTCTTCAGTGAAGTCTGTCTGTAGGAACTAAAACCCGGAGTGAATTAAAAAACCCTTTGTCCTGTTGTCAGACTAGGAAATGGGTGTGCCAAGAAGCATTGAGCCTTAAAAGGGGGAAGGAGATGACCTTTTAAAAATAAAATTTGTCATTTTATTTTATTCTACTCAAAATAATTTCTAAAGACCTCAAGTTTGGTAGTGTTCCAGGGGCCTCACTAAAATCACAGAGGGGACAGGGGCAGAGCTGGAAGGACAGATAGGAGAAATGGCCCTGGTGAAGGACAAAAGGTGTGTATCTCAACCACTTGTCTGCTGCGGTTTTGGTGTCCTTCCATCTAGGTTGCTACTTTGCCTTTTGACTTTTACTGCAAGCATAGAAGAGGGATGAGCTCTCTTGTTAAGTACCTCATAGGGAACACACTGTTCATTCACATATATTAAAAATAGAAGGCCTACTTGAATACTCTGTAGAATCAGGTTTTAGCAAAAGCCAAACAGATATTAGAGGTCTAACTTATTTTTTCCTTCTTGCTTTTATAACAAGACTCTAAATCTCAATTTTTTTTTTCCATTCCTTTTCATTGTGCATCTTCAGTGTGCCAGGAACTGGGTGGAGACTTCTAATGAGGGTAGAAGGACAAACACTTCTGAGTCGAATGGTGATATTCTTCCAGTGTCTGGCACCCTTGTATTTGAATCCCAAGATTATTCTTAGTATGACCACTGACACTGTGATGTGCCTCATATGCTCATAACTGTACCAAGCATACATTTGAATGTCCACCTGATACTCTGGGCCCTTGGGGGTCAGGGGTGGCGGGGCGGGGCAGTGAGCAGCAGCTAAAGGGTGGTATGGAAACATCCTGGATTGTTTAACTTGAAAGCCACAAGGTGGCAACATTTACTAAGCTGCTGGGCATTTTCTTCCCCTATTAAGATGTTGAACTTGCTTTTCCAGCTATAAGTGAATAGCTGAGAAAAGGGTTTATTTAGTAGCCATTGCTTCAGGTCCTTTTGAGAGTGAGGCTGTAGGATAAGCACAGTATTGTGTTTTATTGTATATTGATGTCTATTCATCCTCTGGTTTAGATACAGGAGAGTTTGAAATTACTCCATGTGACCATGGGCAAGTTGCCTCCTCCCCTTTGGCCTCAGTTACCCATCGGGATAGGAGAGACCTATGATTGGACTAACTAGGTTTCTAATGGTTCTTTTTCTGTATGATTTATGATTTTGGTTACAGCTTCCTCCCCTATATTGCCTTTTTAAAAAACTTCTAGTAAAACCAGCCTTTAAATTAAAACAAAACAAAACACTAGCCTTGTACCAAAGGGCAGGGTCATGATTTTTTAAAAATTAATGACAAAATCTCAAGGAAATTAATGTCCCTAGAAGCTAGCCATCTCCCTGGATTAACTCAAGAGGCTAAACTCTCCTAAATGAGGATGCTTATTTACCAGCTTTCCTAAATTAGCTTTCAGGATATTAAGATCTGTAAGGAACTGTCCAAGGGAGGTATTGTGTATGCTCTGCAGTAATTAAACCATTAAGCTCTAATTGGTATTTTCTCACTCATGGTTTTGTGTAGGAAGCTTTAAAATTATTTAGGAATTCTGTGTTTATCAGCCATCTTAGTGTCATCCCCACATTTTGGAATCTGAGTAGAGAGTGCAAAGAAAAGGTTTTTGTGAGAGCAGATTATGCCTTTTGCTCACAATGTGTTTCCCTCTTGGTTTGTTATATTGCAGATGAAATGGAAAGGGAAGGACCTATTTGATTTGGTGTGCCGGACCCTGGGGCTTCGGGAAACCTGGTTCTTTGGACTGCAGTACACAATCAAGGATACTGTGGCCTGGCTCAAAATGGACAAGAAGGTTGGGCTGGAACTGGATGAAAGCAGTAGGGCTAGCTTGTGCTCTGGTTCTTCCCTGAGCATGTGCCCGGTTTGTTTGCTCATCATGGGACATGACAGAGACGTAGTAGAGAAAGGGGCAAGTCCTGAAATAAGTCATGCAGGAAGGAGGTCCTGGAGAAGCCACAGGTTTTCTACTTGTCCCAGGCACACAGAACCAACCAGGATTAAACTATTGCGATCCCTGGCTTCTTTACTCATTGCTTTATGCTGTTCAATTTATTGAACCACGAGTTAGGCTTTGTGAATAAAAATTACATATATACATTTTTTACAATTTATGTCTTTGAAAGCTTTTCTTGGGGCTCATGTGCTTTATGGAATTTTAAAAGTCTTTGAGAAACACCATGGTCCAACTCAATTTAATCATTAACATGATTTAAAGAATAAAGAGTACCCTGGTCCCTGTGGTAAAGGAAGACTGTCCATTTTGTTCTCATGATTTTCTGGGGCTTCTGCAGCCTGCTGGATAAGTCTAGGCTCCTAGCACTTTTCATGTGGCTTAGAAATGGATATTGCCTAGGGAAACTGCCCTCTGCCTGGGTTCATATATGCATACAAAGGCATACTTACCTACTTACCTGCCTCCCTAACCATGAGGACAGATGAGAGCAGGGCCATGTACTTCTGACAGCAATTCCTAAAAGACACCTGAATCTCAAAGTAAGTCAGTGTCTAATTCTTATCCCAAATGGAATCCCCTGCAATTGCCCACCTGATTTTATTATCTGCTACATTGCATGATAAACAGAGAAAGCCGCCTGTCTTTTACCAGTTTTACTCTAAACTCAAGTGTTCAAATCATGTTTGCATATGCACATACTCATCTGAATCTTCATGTTCGAATCCCTGCTGGTTTTAAATTTCATAGAGTAATTCCCAATGATCATGAACATCAAAATGCCACTGTGTACCAATGTCAGTGAGACTGTTCTAGATCAGGTTTATTTTCAATTTTCTGGGCACCATCAACTGGAATTTGGGCAGGGGTACAAAAAGTGATCTGTCAAAGACAGCAAAATTTCTGTATCTTTTTGTGATTCTCAGCAAAGTAAATTTAAATCATAACCTGAGTGTTGGCCAAATGGATATTAGATTGGGGGCATCAGGAACCAGGATACCTGCTGCTCAAAGGAAATAAATTATGACACATGTTAATGGAGCTTTGGAGCCTGTCACATGGCATGTTTATGGCCTGAAATGAAATTCATTCTGGAGAGCAGATGGTTCAAGCTTTTCAGTGGGTGGATGAAATTGTTAGAAGATTAAAGGCAGTGTGGTTTACTGACTGTGCCCAAGTATTTTGTGGAACATCTCTAGAGGTTCCTTGTAACAAAAGGCTGCCATAATGGACATGTTTCACTTCTGTTGCTCAGTTAATGTTTAGGTGATTTCACAAAAATCTAGTTCATCTCTAAGTGCCATTCCAATATGGACCTAAATGTTAGGGGTCAGCAGCAAGGAAAAAGAATAAAGGCAGATTCCACTACCTCAGAAAATTCAGCCTACCATAAAGGCTAGCGCCCAGGACCTTAGAGTTATAAATTTCTAATTTTTAACTATCTTTGTGGCCATGAGAACATTTGTACCTTAATCTTGGCGCCACTGACTCCTTGAGGATATTAATAAACTTGGTTCAAAAATGCCATGTGAAGTAAATACTACCTCTCGTTATAGATGGCTTTGTGAATGCCTCAAATTGAAAAACCATAACTTCTGGGAAATGTGATGAATTTAGAGGGGAAATAATATTTATACGTTCCCTGCAAAAGGTTCTTTGATAGTGGCATGGGAGGAAGAGGTGCTAATATAGTTTGTTTGTCTTTTGCTCTGCAATTCTGCAGGTGCTGGATCATGATGTTTCAAAGGAAGAGCCAGTCACCTTTCACTTCCTGGCCAAATTTT
>NW_006430462.1:3724012-3741515 GCF_000325575.1 Pteropus alecto
GAGGAGCTAGTTCAGGAGATCACACAACATTTATTCTTCTTGCAGGTACACCAGTCCATGCTACCCCCTAATTATGGTGAAACTTACCCAGGCATGGTTGCAGAGGCAGCCTGGACAAACCCTCAGTGCTGACCACAAATACTTCACATTGTGAAAATGTTCCATCTCTAGAAAGCCAGTCCTTTTGGTTCTGTAATGGAAAAAAATCTTCAGAATTGAACTATACTTGAGTGATAAGAATTGGTGTCAGATGAAATTGTAAAAGTGTGATGGTGAAGAATGGGCACAAGTAGCTACCTAATTTAAAACCTATTTGAAGCTGGATCCTGTTTTCTTCTCACTTACTTGAAAGTACTCAGTAGTTGCAAAGGAAGTCTAAAGAGAGTTTTATAAAGAATAGTTCTTCCAAAAGTTCAAACTCTGTGGTCATTAAGGCAGGACTTCAGAACTCCAGCAACACATGGTTAATCCTACGCATGTGGAACTTCAAACATGCTTCATGCTACTCTTTGTCTGTAATTGTCTTATTTCTTCTTTACTCATAGATTGTAAGCCCTTTAAAGGCAAGGCTCACTGAGCATACAGTAGGTATTCCATAAGTAATCATTCATATACATTGAAGAAATTAGGAGATCCATACTTATAGGTTCAAAGACAGCTAGTTGACTGTCTAGGGGCACAGTGGGCGGAGGGATTAGTGTTCTTACTGGTTGATTGAAACACTGCCCCAGTTTCATGGTTAGTTACAGTGATTGGTGCTGGAGCAGACTGTCCAAAGATGCCCACTGTCAGTAACAGAAAAGATTGCAACAGGGGTGTTAATTATGTGATCTCCCAGAAGGAGATGTATATTGTCACATAGTCCTTCTATAATTAATTTGAGCCTCAAATTGTTATGTTCAGTAAATATTAAGTTAAATGTTATAAAACCCCTCAATTTCCTTTACAAAAATTTTTTTTTTTTTGCAAAAAATGGTATGTATGTATACACATTTACACATATATACATAATTCTCCATCCCTAACGTCAGGGCTCCCCCAACCCCCAGGCTGTGGACCGGTACCAGTTCGTGTCTTGTTAGATACCGGGCCGCACAGCAGGAGGTAAGTGGCTGATGAGCGACTGAAGTTTCATCTGTGTTTGCAGCCATTCCCCAGCGCTAGCATCACTGCCTCAGCTCCACCTCAGATCATCAGGCATTGGATTCTCATAGTCCCTGGTGCCAAAAAGGTTGGAGACCACTGCCTAACATTTCCTGGTCAAAGGGAAGCCCTTTCAGTTTTTCTGTAGTGTGGCTTTTTTTTCCCCCTTTGAAAAGAAACCAAGGGATTAGAAAGTCACACTGCTTTGAGTGAAACCGCAAAATGATATTATAGGCCCCAGAATGTCCTAATGTCCTAAAGCAATGTCCTAGACATAGCTTTCTTGTAAGCTCTTGGAAGCAGTGCCTATCCATCATGTGACTTTGGCTTAATTTCCCCTCATACTGCAATGTTGGAGCGTTTTCATGGCTGAGCAAGGCAAAGTTTACTACTTTTATGAATCTGGTGACTGTTGACATCTGTGAGAAGAGAGTTGGCTTTCCTGTTGTGTTTATTTTGGTGTTCCCCCACTTCATGTGGCTCTCTTGCCTCTATGTCTGGAACATCACACACTGAACCATTCATTCTAAGACACTAAATGCAATGAGATATGTTAATTAAACATTATGGCTTAAGAATTTTATTTCTTGAACCTCACATGTACTTAAAAGTTTAATCGATCCCACTTTATTGCTTCCTTTTTCCTTAGAGCAGGCATATTGAAAGTGATGGTTTTTTCCCGCAGTCATAACTCAGTGGCCTTATTGACTATTGTCTTGTGTTAAGACTTAAAAGTAGACTCCATTTCCTCTAGTGCTGTGTGTGCTCAGCAGGGGCCGAGGCTGCAATCACCATCAGAGCTGGTCCTGACACTTCTCAAGTTCACAGCTCTCCTCTGTCAAAACCTAGATATTACTTACTGTTTTAACCTTGAAGATTGTTTTCCCTCTCCAGCATTTGATCATGAACAGAAGAGATAAGGGGCTTTTATGCATAGCCATTTTACCAATAACTTCTCAGTGACTGAACTTCCAACCTGTCCGCAGCAGTAAAAGAATTATACCCTTTGTCAGAAAATCATTAGCAGGCTGGTTTGGCAGCCCTTATGAGAACATCCTGTAGCCATCTGCTGTGACCAGCCTGCACAGCTCACTTCCACACATACAGTATCATGTCTCTCTTATTGCCTGTATTAGGTAAAGAAGCAGATTTTAGATGAAAAGATCTACTGCCCTCCCGAGGCTTCTGTGCTCCTGGCTTCTTATGCCGTCCAGGCCAAGGTAGGCTCAAAGAAGAAAAATGCATTTTTTTTCTGGGCATTAATGTGTGTCATGGGGTCGCTTCAGTTTTCTGTTTCTTGGGATTTTCTAGACTTTAGAGAGACTTTCTCCAGAAAGTAAGAGGTTATGGAATTCGTGGATTGGGGGAACCATCTATCACTGTCTCACTTCTGTATAATCTTGTAAGAGTATATATATATGTGTACAAATAAATATACAGCTTGATGAATTTTCTTCGTAATCTCATTGTGCACATGTGGTTACTTACATTCACTGGACCAACTTCTCTTTTTATTTTATCAGAAAAATGAATTTATGGTCTCCATTTTGGGCCAAACATGGTGGTTAGGGCAGAAACTCATCTTCTGAAGACCAGCGGCCCCATGTGTGGGAACCTCACTATACTCTAGAGAATGCCCTGCTTCATCCATCCCTGATGGGCTGTACACTGCAGGCTCTTTGGCCCACTGAGCTCAGTTGAGCTGTCTGGTTAGCTGAAAGGTATTCCTAGAGAAATCACTGTGGATTGAGAGTAATGGGAAAGGGACACCAATGGTCTTGTGTTTTTGTCCTGTTTTTATAAGACCCATTACAGAATCAGCCCAGAAGGCTTCTACTTCAATCCTCAGATTTCCACTTTAATCATATGCCACTTTCTCTTGGTCCCTCTGCTCACTACCTTTCACTGCAGCATTAGATGTGCCCAGAATTAGGGCACCTTGATTACTTTTTGTGATTTTGCATAATCTTTTGTTATTATTTTCCTTTTTAGTTGAAGGTGTCCATAATTCCATTTCTGTAGTGGTTAATAAGACCCTCTTAATTTCCTAGCCTATTTTTTTTGTTTTTGATAGCTTAATACAATTTTAGAACAAAGCCAAGAAGTAACTGATCTGTCATTTGGAAGGAAAAAACAGTCTGTACATACTAGTCTGACTGACAGAAGCACCAGAGTCATTTGATGATTGGTAATTATTTGATGACTGGTCTAATATTTGCTGAGTATTCACCAGCCTGAGGAAGTGTTGGTTGTTGACTCTGTCACAATATGGGCACTAAAGTAAATGTCTGCCTTCAGTGATTTGCCCACGGTCATTCAGGCAATCTTGGGATAAAGCTAAGGGCAGAATTCATGGCTTTGGGATTACATTTTGTGCTTCCCCTATTCTACTGCCCAGAAAAATGAGTAATTGAAAAAACAAAATGGGCCTTGATTCAACTAAAACATATGCTTTCTTTTATGCTTTAAGAATATTAATAACAGGAAAAATGTGTTCTTTCAGTCAGTATCACCCTGACAGTGATGAAGCAGTCATTGTCACTCTCATTAAATCTGAGCACTTCCTGGCCCGGAACTGAGTTCCTTTTTAGCACGCTTTCTCCCCAGCTGAGAGGAGACCCAGGCTCTCAAGGACACTACCTCTCTTTGAAGGGCTTCCGTCTCAAAGGCTACATTTTCTTTGTATGGATTTTGGGCCACAAATTCAAAGGCCACCCGTGGAAAAAAATAACTTTTCTGGAAACCAGCAGATGTTTACTTAAACAGATTTCACTGTAGGAAAGCCCTACTAATTTGAGTCCTACTAATTTAGAGATGAAAGTAATTCACAGACAGCATATGTGGTTCACATGGAGAAGGATGCTCTGTTTTTTTCTGGTGTAAAATTTCAGGATCTCGCAAATAAAGCTAATCTATGGCTTTAAGTCTGTATTTGGGAAACTAAAGATTATTATAACATGCTTCCAGTTTCCAGGACTGCTGTTTAATATTAAAAGGCTATCTCTGATTACAGTATTAATGAGATCTTACATGATTGTAGTGTTTTACAGTTTTACAAAGTGTTATAACATGAATATTTTGTGTGATACTCAGTGTAGTCTCTTCTGTAAGCCAATGCTTAAAGAGTGTTCTGCCTGTTTTATAGATGAGTAATTTAAGGCTTAAAAAGGAGTAATAATTTGTCTAAAGTCACAATACTGTCTATTAATTTTTTTTTTTTAATATAATTTGTAGCCCACTTCTTCATGGACAGGATTTGAAGCAGAACAGAACTATAGAGTGGAGCTAAGATGAGAACCCTGGTGTCTGGTTGCCTAACTCAGCACTTTGCTCTTGCCCCTCACTGTCTAGCGTGTGAGAGAAGTCTCTAATATCACACACTGTCTTTCACTAAATCCCATATTCATTTTTATGGTCACCTGAGTCCAAACTTTTCAGTAAATCATATTGGTTCCTTTCATTATGTTCAGTTTGTTTTCTTCTACAACCCTTCTGAAACAGAAAGGAATTTTAGAAGTGTGGAGGGGAAAGGAATTGAGCTCATTAACACATGGAATGTAATTATGCACAAATGTGTTCATTATAGTGTTTAGCTGTTTGAATGATATAGACACAGTTAATTCCAAAGCATAAAGAAACAATTACCCTCAAAGTATAAATACAAATATTAATCACATGGTTCAGTTAACAAGAACCACATTTCTTGGTTAGAGTTTGATTTATATTTGAATCAAAAATATGGGCTGGGTTTTGGTCCATTCACGTGACGCAGCAAACCATCTTGCAATGTTTTAAGCCACCTGTTGGATTTTTTATTGACAATTTGGTGTTTGAAATGTGTTCTTATTAAAAATGACTTTGGGAGAGAATATATATAACTTATCAATCTTGCAGTGCTGGCCTACAGACTCCTAGTGTTCAGAGAGAAAAGAATAGTGACAGAAGAGGCTTAGTGTTTCTTAGTAAGCACTCTTTGATACAAATTAGGAACAGAGTGCCAAAAGGCAATTAAGAAGTTGAGTATATGTAAAGTATAAGTAGAGAGTGGCAAGAGTTGAAGCTGTAGAGGTCTGCAGGGGGACAGATCATAAAGGATCTTAACTTTATCCTGTGGGTGATGCAGAGCCAGTGAAGGGTTTATATTTTAGACAGATCATTTGGTGGCTGTGTGAAAGACAGATTGGAGAGAGAGACAAGGAAACGGGGAGACCTGTTAGCAGGCTGTGGTGGTCATCCTGGTGAGAGACTGTGAGGTTCACAACTTAGATAGTGATCAGTTAGATCAGAGGAGGCTTACCTAAAAATATCCAGGAGATGAAAGTTGATATAAATGATGCTACACTCTCTCTTACCTTTTTTTTTTTTTTTTGCATATCCTTTGTACAAAAAGATATTTTCCTCCCACTCAGCATCAATTTTGAGACAGCTCTATTGTATGTGTAGCTATAGCTCATTGATTTTATCTACTGTATAGTAGCCATTGATGAATAAACCTAGTTTATTCTTACGCCCTCTTCTGGGGGAGAGATAGGTTTAGTTTCTACTTTTCTCCTATTGCAAACAGCGCTTTACTGAAAATCCTTTAATATGATTCCTTGTGCATGTATGCAAAAGCTTTTTTCCCTTAAGGTAGATTTCTAGAAGTAGAATTGTGGAAATATCCCTGGATATAAAGAACTCTCAAGTTTATAAGAAAGAGACAGCAGAAAAATGGTCACAAAGGATCTAAACAACAGGTACTTCATAGAAGAGAAAACAAGAAAACAGAAAAAGATACTCAATCTCACTAGTAATCAAGAAAAAGAAAAATTAGAGCAACAATAAGGTAATATTTCAAACCTGTATGATTGACAAAGATTAATAAATCAATTGTTTAAGCTCATTTTCTTGCTGGAAGAGACTGTGAGATGGCATAACCTCTGTAGAGCGTTGGGTGAGGTGGAGGCCAGTCAGGGGAGTAGGCACACCCCCAGTCTCTGAAATTCCACTTCTAGGTGGCTACTGCAGAGGAACTCCTGCACAATGCACCCTTTTCACTTAAAACTGTTAGAACAGATAGACCCATCTCATTTTTTAAATACTGAACAGTATTTCATAAAAAGGAGGGACTGTGGGTATTTTAAATATTTCTTATTGATAGATATTGAGGTTTGTTTTTCTTTCTATTATTTTTCTATTATTTAGACAGATGCAGTGAACATCCTCAAATACGAACATACGTATAGTATGCTCTGTGATAGATACCAGGAAATGGCATAATGGGGTTGAAGGATAAGAACATATAAAATTTATATAATGCTAAGTGAAAGAAGCTGGACACAGAAGGCCACATATTGTGTGATTCCATTTATATGAAATATACACAATAGGTAAACGCATAGAGACAAAGCAGATTTGGGAGTGGCTAGAGGATGGAAGGAGGAAACTAGGACGTACTGCTAACGGGTGTGGGGTTTCTTTCTAATGGAAATATTCTGGGATTAGACAGTGGTGATGGTTGCACAACATTCTGAATATATTGGAAACCACTAAATTATGAGTTTAACAGGTGAAGATTATGTGTATAAATTCTATCGCAATAAAAAATTAAATAGATATGGCCAAATTGCCCTTCATAAGTGTCATCTTAACTTCTAAGAACAGTGTTTGAGAATACCTGTTTTTCCACATCCTCATCAACAGTGGATGTTATAAGTCTTTTACATTTTTGTTAATTTGATAGAAAAAATAGATTTTTTAAAAGTATTCATTTCCTTGATTACCATTGGGGCTATCTTTTCATAAATTTACTGGTACTTGTATTTCTTCTATGAATCAAGTGTTTATGACTTGCCCATTTTTCTACTGTATTGTTTATTTTTTTCTAATTGATTTATAGGAGCTCTACATATGATAGATATTAATCTTTTATCTTTTCTTACATGTCATACTTCTTAATCTTTTTCTTTTTATGGTTTGAGTGACTTTTAGAATGGCTTTACTCATCATTTTTATACACATGTTTTTCTATACTTTATTCTGATATTTTGATAGATTTTCATTTTTAATTTAAGTCTTTAATCCATCTGGATTTTAGTGGCTGGTGTGTGGTAAGGATCTTCTTATTTATTCCATATATGTATTGATTAAATCTTTATGTTTTGTGAAATCTTATTCAGAGCACTTGATCTAATTTTCCACACATACAGGCAGAGGAAAAGTGTTTAATATCCAGAATAAGCCTCTGTTTAATCTAAAAATTGACTCCAAAAGTTCTGTGAATGATGAACTTCCTTCATGAATTTAAATTCAATTGGTTTATATCAGGGGTGGATCCAGGTTTTGTGGGGCCCGAAGTTCATATAACTTAAGGGGTTCTTTTCAGTGCAATAATGTAAATTATGAATATAAAATTAGGTGCAGAGACCTGAAACCCCAGCTTTATTAGCTTCACAGTAAATTCAGTCCTGGTTATATTATCGAAATGCTTCTGTACATAAAAGGATGATGAACAGCCATCTCCATCTATGCAGTGGTATGACTTCCTTTTATATTTACTAAGTGCCACAACTTGAAGATTTTCTTTTGTTTTTTAAAGAGACTTTAAGAGCAGACACATACATCAAGGTGGCTTTAGTGTTGTAAGTGGAGTTAGTCCAGTGGAGAAGTTCTTTCAAAAGGGTCTTTGCTTCCTCTCCATTGCTCAGATATAACCTTTTTGATCAGTGGAGCGGCTGGAAGTTCAGTATGGTAATGTGGATCGTTAAATCTTACAAGCCTTTGGAACCTGAATTTACAACTTTAACTTTGCATATCTGCTTAGTTTTGCATTAGAGTTTGGTCAGCACTCTTCAGAGGCTCGGGAATGCAACTAACAGGGCTTTCTTTAGCATCCCACTCCTTCAAAAATCATAGAGGCAACCAGTGAGCAGTGTCATTGTAAGCAATGCAGAGGATAATAATAATGCATGAAATTCACTACGAGCTAAGCACTTTACAAAGTGCTTCCCGGATTGTCTTACTTCATCCTCATCACCCTCTGAGGCCGGCACTGTTATGACCCTTGCTTTCCAGATGAGGAAGCTGCGTGTTAGAGACTTCAGGGAGATACTCAAGAGTCCTTACATTGAAATCCTCTAAGACCAGCTCTCTCATTTGACAAATTAGAAAACAGACTCAGAGAGGTGATACAACCTGAATTTTTATCTTTTGACATCAGAATATATTAACTGCTATGTGTCAAGTATATTTAAAAAATTTTTCTGGGTATTCATTTAATCCCCACAGGATTCCTATAAGATAAATACTGTTATTATCTCCATTTTACGTATGAGAAAACTGAGACACAAGTTTTTCAAGGTCACAGCTAATAATTGAAAGAGCTGGGATTGAACCTTAAGCAGCCTGACTCCAGAGCCAGTCTCCTTTCTGCACTCTGCAGCTGCCTCAGAGAATACCGTTAAAGCTCATATGGTTACTGATTTATATTCCCAGGCCTTTCAGAGGTTAAGACAGACCAAGTTCCTTCAAGTTTTTTTAAATGTAGAAATGCCTTGAGAGGGTTACAAAATCTGTGACATATTTTAAATGTTTAAATTTGAAAAATTAATTCCTTTAACAGTCAAAAAACAAAATAATGCCATTCTGCTATCTGCAAGATAATTATGAGATTCACAAGAAATGTTAATTCATGGGGCTTTTATAGTAGGGTGGTGTGAGAATGAGATACAATTTGAAGTTGCTGATTAATACCTTCTTTCAACCTCATGAGTGTCTGCTGTTCTGTGTATGACTTCATTTGGAAAACACACCAGGAATCCAATTTGAGGCTCTCAGTTGAGGAATGACAGGGCGGGCCATGACACGACCCAATATAGTGGTATATAGAGCAGTCTTGTGCCTGACCTTTCCTTTGTTTTCCCAATGCTGGTGACTAAAGGGATAAATGTTCGTAGAAGATTGTAATAAAATATCAAGCTTTGTTGGTTTTGGTCAAAAGAAAAGCCTCTGAATGCTGATTGACAAGAGACAGGCTTTGATTTTATACTCTCTATGTTTTATGATTTGTTTCTTTAAAAAAAAAATCCTTCCTTTTTGATTATTTCCTAGTCAGACTTAAGTTTCCTAGAAAAGAAAGGTTTTTTTAAAACTCAGAAAATAAATCTTCAAGTTATAATCCTCGATGAATACATTAAAATGCAGGGCCCACTTCTGGCCCCACTAGTGACTTGCCCTGCAGCTTTAGGAAAGCAGTTAACCTTTTACTTGTTTCTTTGTCTATACAATACGAATGACAGTGTTGACATCACATTTTTCCAAAGCATTTTTCAGAGCCTTGAATGAAAGTTATTAGACATATTACCAGCATTATTCCCAGCTCCAGCTTAGCAATTGGCTTCAGTTACCAGCCAATTAGAAGCATTTGTAGGTAAAGCTCTTACCACAACTTGCTAATCACAACTTTCACAGTTGTGTTTTGTTGTGTCATTTCAAAAGCTAATGTTTTGGTAGTGACTGCTTTCTTTGCAGATTAGAAAACATGGCTCTGTTTCCATACAAATGTCACATTCTTATTAGCACATCACCCAAAGGGATTGTGCAACTCTGTTCATAGATATAATCAGTTTGTATTTTCATTCAAGGATAACAAACTAGCAAGGTTGAAATCTTGGCTTGTCATCAGAATTGAATTGTTCCCCGGAGCTGGGAGCTGGGAGAGAATGAGACTGAGTCCTCCAGTTCAGAAATGACAGTTGTCTTTCGAATCTCAATTGCTTACTCTCCTTTTCTTCTCCTTCCAGTATGGTGACTATGACCCCTCTGTACACAAGCGGGGATTTTTAGCCCAAGAGGAATTACTTCCAAAAAGGGTAAGAAATCAAATTCCCTGTTTGGGAAGACATAACAGATACATGGTCTACAAAAAAGCTAACTGAAGATCTTGAAGTAATAATGGCAGTACATGGCAAGAACATTTTTATAAATATTTTGTAAGCAATCTTGAGTAAAGATTTATTTATCCATTCTCCTATTGATGGACATTTAGGTTGTCAAGTTGTCTCTGGTCTTTTGCTATTTCAAATAATGTCAAACAATTTTCTGAAGTAATTGTACCAATATTATATTTTAATATTCTTTGTTAAGAGTATAAAAAAGCAAAGGTTCATGGAATTAGTTGGGGGGTGTCAGGACTAGCATGGCCTGCAAATGGGCCTTTCTTTAAGGTAGGTGGACATCAGAGATTCCCATGAAGGAATGTGGGGTAGCGTGTGTTCAGCCCTGGGAGTTGAGCTGTTAGCAGCTGCTCGGGGCGGATAGAAGAGATGAGTTGAGGGTGGGCATTGTAGTTTTTAATTCTTGGTGTTGTTCATCTTGTTCATTAGCCACCAAAGCAGGCCCTCCCTCCCTTTTGCTGCTTCTGATTTTATAGCTCCACTCATCCATCATGTGATAAAGCCTGCTCTTCACCTTTCCCTGAGTTTACCTGCTCCTTTGATGGCTTCTGTGCTGGTGAAAGCAGCAGTACACACAGCTTGGCCCTAGCACTGCTCCTGACCAAGGTCCTCCCTCTGGGATGTATAGCCCAGGAAAGAGTCTAGGTTACTGCCAGGCGAGGGGTGCACCTAGGCCTGAGTAATGATGCGGCTTTCCGAGTTGCAACTCATATTGCATGGTGCTTGTTTACATGCCCACCCCTGCATGTGACTGGCTCTCCCTGTATGTAGCTTTTTAAAAATAGCCGTGCTGTTTTGTAAAAATGATGCATAATTATAAAATGGCAAACAATGCCAAAACTTTCTTTGTGTGTGGGTTTTTTATTTTGCTCTATTTTCTGATAGGTAATAAATCTGTATCAAATGACTCCAGAAATGTGGGAGGAGAGAATTACAGCCTGGTACGCAGAGCACCGAGGCCGAGCCAGGTAAGGCTGTTTCATTTTTAGTTTATATTTCTTTAGGGACTTTCTTTTTCTTCTTTTTTGAAGTATAAAACTAAGACAGGCTTGTTGAACAAAGTGCAGTACCAAAGTATGTAAAAGAAAAGAGAGCTGGGAGTAACACTGGCAGTCATCAGTTTTGTGTGTGACATAAAGTGAGCGTGGGTACGTATTGCCTGTCAGGATGTACAGACTGACCGTATTCATCGGTACTTTAATTTCATTTTAAGAATTCTAATGTATGGATATCCTGTAGCTTTTGCGTCCATTCCTCTACTGATGGCATTTAGAGTAGCTACAAAATGTTCTGCAGTATATACAATCTTGTATTGTTATATAAATGTATGGGTAGTTCAGCCTATAGAAGAGTTGCTGAGTCAAAGGATGTGAGCATTTTGTGTTTTGACAGGTGCCACCACATTGCCCTCCATAAAGGTGTATGTACCTGTTTGCATGCCCATCAGCAGTGTATGAGAGTGTCTCTGCCCCCGCCATTCTCTTCCTAACATTATTTTTACCAATCTAAAATTTATAATCTAAAAGGTAAAAAATTGTATCTTAAATGTTAATGAGCATTTCCATGATCACTTTAGGAACTGATCATCTTTTCATTAGCCTTTAAAATTTTTTCTTTTCTTCAAATGAACTTCCTATCACACGCTTTTTTAACTTCTAAAAAAGTATAACTGCACCAAAAAGTGGACAAGTCATAAATATAACACTGTATGAATTATCACAAAGTGAAAACACCATGTAATACCAGGTGACAAGATAGTACACGGTCCCTCTATCACTTTCCTTCTTTCCTCCCCAAGAGTAACCTCTCTCTTGATTTCTAACTCCCTAGATTAGTGTTACCTGTTTTAAACTTTATACAAATACAGTCACATAGTTATTGGGTTTTTTTGTATCTCACTTCTATAATGCAGCATCATATTATGAGATTTGGGTTTGTGGCATGTAGCAGTAGTTTTTGTTTTTTTGTTTTGTTTTTTTCATTTTCTTTGCTGTGTAGAATTCCAGTGTATTAATAAACCACAAATTATTTATTCATTCTCCTATCGATGGACATTTAGGTTGTCAAGTTGTCTCTGGTCTTTTGCTATTTCAAATAATGTCAAACAATTTTCCAAAGTAATCATACCAGTTTATATCTGCAGTATGTTTGATTTCTACTTGCTCCACCTGCTTGCAAACACTTGGCATTCTATCAGGTTGAATTTTCAAAATTCTTTTGAGAGCATTTTGAGATGGGAGAGCGAGAGAAGGCAAGGTCATAGGGAAATCTGCGTTAAAATATTTCAATACTGTACCTATTTGGGAGTTTTTTTAGCAAGTCATTGCTACTTCAAGAACTTACTTTAAATTTGACTTAGAACTTAGAAGTAGGTGACCTGGCTTGGGTTTTACAGCCATGTGGCTCTTGCCTTAACCTCCTACAACACCTAAAGGAATAATATCAGGAAAGTAGCTCCCTGGTAGCTTACAGAGTTGTTTCATTACTAAAGCCTTCTAGTTGAAGAAGGTACACAATTAGATAGAGCAACAACAAATAAAATTTGAACATTCAGATCTATTTGAGAGGAGAAAACATACCATGTGGTTTTCTCGAATTACTTAAAATGAGTGTCACTGTTTATCAAGGTCAAAGTGTGAAACTGAAGCCAAGAGACGCTGTAATAAATCTGTTCTCTTATTTTAATAAGAGTGGGGAATTCTGCTTGACCTTATTGTGTTTAATAGACTCAGGATTGGGAAAAGCTTTCCTAGTATCTGCTCTGGCTTGTGTCTTCTGGCAGGTTCAAACACTCAACTTGGCATGCATTCCCCCTCAAACCCCCCCAACCCCCCCAGTTTTCTCACTTAGCTCCAGTGACAGTGTCCTTCATTCTCCTCACAGGGATGAAGCTGAAATGGAATATTTGAAGATAGCTCAGGACCTGGAGATGTATGGTGTGAACTACTTTGCAATCCGGGTGTGTTGAAGCCTCTCCAAGTTCCCTGTATATAAACAGAGACTGCTAAAATGGGCAACTTCCTCATTCGGGGTGGTTGACACTTTAACAGTTCAGTGGTGAAGAAGAGAAGGGAGAGGGTCTTTTAGCCTCACTTTCTATTCTGGGACTTCAATTAAATCCTTGGTAATTAAGTGTCACTTGAGCCTGGGGCTGGGGGCCGTGTCTTGGGGCTGGTCCTATGCTTAGCATAAACCTGTTTGAATGCTACAGAGTGTAACATTTGATTATTTCTGGCTCCAGTGAGATCTCCAGGGGGCTCCTGTAAGTATTTTTTTCCCCCCGGGGCACAAGAAGAATAAAGCTGCTTTTATAGATTACTGATTTGTTTGGGTGGTGACTCTTGTTCTCACTAACAGGCTAATTGGTTTTCTATTTAGACTATTAATAGTCATTGTCCTCTGGGAACACATTGCTTCTGCATCAGATAAGGCACTTGTTTTCAGCCCAAGTCTGGCCTTTCCATTCTTTCTCCCAAGGGTCCCCTGCTGGATGCAGCTGGTAGGCAGCTCCTTCCAAAGGAATTCATGCGAATTTGTTTAAGTGTTTCATTGCTGGCTCTAAACTACAGATGAGTAGATGTTAAAGCAACCATCCACAGCAGTCCACCTCATTTTTTGGGCCCTTATAAATTCTATATTAAATTTGAGTAAATTGAAACATATTTTAAATATTCTAGGATAGCTATCAACTTGAATTAGTTGTTTTCTAAATACAGATTTTTTTAATGGATTACTTTGCTCATAAGACACACTGATTAGTTATGTTATTTCATATAGTAAACAAGTACCTAAAAGGTTTTCCATAACATTTCAGAAAGTTATTTTCTAAAGTTTTATTAATTTGTATTTGCTAATTGTTTGGTTTCTTTAAGGTCAGACTAATTTAACACATTTCTGTGGTTTTGTCAACACAACTCCTCCTGCCCCATATACCTACTACCTAGATTCTAGAAAACTATCACTTTACAATCCTTAGAGAAACAGTTTTGTATTAGGGAATATTTCTGTAGCAGTCAGATACTGTTTTGTGTGCGTGTTTCTTGTATTATACAGTAGACAAAGCTGATGGATAATTAAGTGTCTTCTGGGTTAAAGTTTCTGAGATTTCAGTATCTACTAAGAAAAATATATGCTTAAAACAATTAAAAAGAGGCTGCTTGAGTTCCCATCTCTCTCTGAAATGTTGGAGTCATAATGACAGGAGGCAGAAGGTGGAATCCTCTTTTTTAAAAAAAGTTAAACTAGTCAGAAACATAATGAAACATATTTTTCCAAAATATACCATAGATTTTAAAAGTACAAAGCCTCGCTTGTGTTAACACACTATGTATTTTTAAGAGCTTTGCCGACTCACAGAGGAATCTCTCTTAAGGTTTGGTAATAACACCTGACTTCAGGGTGTTAGAAGGAGAAAAAAAAATGTATCTTGGAGCACTCATTTCTCCATCTGACACCTGCTGTTAGGTTGGTGCTTCTCATCACAGTCCAAGCACCTTCTCGGTTTGCAGATCTGCTTTCCTGCCCTTGAGTCTTGTTCAGTCATATTGTTGTCAGCAAGGAGTCAGGTGTTTTAGGTCCTTGTGCAGGGAGCTTCCTTCTACTGTCACACAAAGGCCAGACCACAGAGCAGGTGGATGGGCCTTTAGCATAGAGATGTGGCCTCCAGGTCCATAATTGGGTCAGTGACCTGGGATCCCAGGGTGCTTACCCTCTGGCCGTTCTGACTGCTGACCAGGACTGCACTGTAGCGTCATATACTGTATCAGAGGTATGGCATATACAGTTAATCAATTAAAATTTTTATGCAATTTTGTTGCGATTTAATTTATATATAATACATTTTGATATATTTTCCCAACACATGTTTTAACATGTGCTAATACTATCTGATCTCAGCACTTAGAGCTTACTTTCTGGTAGTCCAACAGTCTTTTTTTTTTTAACATAAATGGTTAATCCTACAGGTTTTTATTTTACATCTGTTACAATCTGGTTATTTAATTAGAGGTTAATAACACATAGATTGCCACTACTTTATCCATCAAACCAGTGACAGGAGCCTTCACTGGTCCCTCTACAGGACACATGGGTAATAATAACTGTATAGTTTTGCTTCTGCCTGCCCCAGTTCAGGAAGCAGGAGGTCCCCTGGGTTATAAGACAGCTGTGATTTCTGTTGGGGCCTGTTGAAACTTGTCGTATGTAACAGCGTGTGCCAGGTCTTTTGGAGAGTTGAATAAAATCTTGAGCCTCAGCTGGAGCTGACAGTGGCTGTTCTTTGTCTAATCTACAGAATAAAAAGGGCACAGAGCTGCTGCTTGGAGTGGATGCTCTGGGGCTTCACATCTATGATCCTGAGAACAGGCTGACCCCCAAGATCTCCTTCCCGTGGAATGAAATACGAAACATCTCGTACAGTGACAAGGAGGTAGGATATGTCTGCACTGCAGCTGCACCTGTGGTCCAGCAGAAGGACTTTCCCCATCTCTCCTCCTTGCTGTAGTGTCCCCAGTCAGAGTTCTGTTACTAGGAAAGTCCTCTAACTCATAGGTCCCCATCCCCCGGGGCTAGTATGGTCTGTGGCCTGTTAGGCACCAAGCTGCACAGCATGAGATGAGCAGTGGGCAGCCTAGCGAAGCTTCATCTGTTTTTCAGCCACTCCCTGGCATTAGCATCACCACCTCAGGTCCACCTCAGATCATCAGGCTTTAGAGTCTCATAGGAGCATCTGTCCCTGATGCCAGAAAGGTTGGGGACCGCTGCTCTAACTCCCAGGCTTTGAGTTTTTAGCTGTTGATTTTTATGGTATTTAGAGAACAGTATTAGCATCCTATTTTCAAATAACATCACTAATTTCCCCCCTCACTCCCCACTGACTAACAAGAGGCTGGGGAACTCAACCTATCAATACTTAACCTCAAAGAACAGTAAATAAACCAAAAAGTATCTTTTCTCACTACTTGGCTTTCTATTTCTGGTGAGAAATTCTCTTTATATTTTAAGCGTAGTATATGTTAAATCTTTTCTCTGTGTGCAGTGCTTGATACATGTGGGGATGTGTGTGTGTACGTCCCTATTATTTGTATGTGTGTATATATATGAGCAATGATATAATGATATTAGGCTAACCTGCTTATAAGAATTTGAGAATAATCAAGTTTAAATAACTTAGATGAACACTCTAAATTAGAATTCAAATATTTCTATACAAGATAGTGACCTTTCCTCAGATACTATAATTCTGTGTTCCTTTGTTTGTTCACTCATTCATTCTTTGTTAATTTTAAAGGAATAATTGAGCACCTGCTTTGTGTTAGGTTTATTAGGGGAAAGAAACATGTAGAAAATCTTGTCTCGGCCCTCAAGGAAGTTATATTCAAGTAATGATTGGGCTGCTGTGGTACATAACTGCAGTGTGAGGGACCGACGATGAAGGTGATGTTAATTTAGTGCTTTTCCACTTACAAGCACTTTCACCTTGACTCTAATTCAGTCCTCACAAGAATGCTGCTGTAAGTAGAGGGCATGTTTTGGTTATCTGTGTCACATCAGGGAGCAGAGATGTAGAGGGATCAAGTGACCTGTGTCTAGTGAGTGGAATTTCAGGAGCTGAGCTCCAGGTTCCCTGAAACCATGTCCCCTGCTTTTCTGGGGGCACAGAGGATGATCCTTGAGGGCCCAGGACACCAGGCAGAGGAGGGCAGGCCTGGACAGTGCTCAGTGACATCCTGGTGCCTGCACAGCCAGGACGCTGAGTGCAGAGTAAGTGACAGCGATGGCTCATGGTGTTGTCTGCAGAGCCCCTAACCCTGAGCAGATTTACTCTTTTCTCTTTCCTCATAGCAATCTAAGGAAAAGAACACCAGGCCCTTGGTTTCTAATACATGGTTGATATTTACTCGACCATGCTCGATGAGACAGATTGAGCTTCTTAACTCAAAACAGTCTGGCTTTCAAATTTTTGTTAAGTAGCCCAGGAGATGAGCATTTAGGTATTTATTTTTTAAAGTACTTAAATTGAAAGCTCCAAATGACTTTAAGCAGTAGGTGTGCATGGTATGGTAGTTTTTCATCTCTAATTTTATAAAGTCTGTTTACTGCACATCCACAAATTTGTGTGCGAAAGGCTCCCAAAACACTTGTTTTTCACAGAACCCAAGGATTAAAGTCTCCCCTAGTAGGACCTGACACAATAAACTCTGATATACCTTCTCCAGGGGCAAGGCACCATCATGTTCCATCACATCAATAACTTGCACAGTAAGAGGACCCCAAGCTGACTTGACATAATAGGAAATAGTCTTAGCAGTTATGTATGACAGCTGTGCTGTCAAAACAGAAATGTTGGTATATTTTAAGTGATCCATTGATTCTTTGTGCACACCCTGGCATGGCGCAGAGCCTGCGGTTTCCCCACTACTTGTGGT
>NW_006430462.1:3741541-3754437 GCF_000325575.1 Pteropus alecto
GGCCAAAAATAAGCTCATGAAACTCACAAATAGCAGACTACACATAAGCAATACCCGCTTCTAAGTTAACTTGACCAAAAGCTAATACAAGGGATCGTTTTCTGTCTTCATTGTGCTAACCCCTTGTTGGATGGTATAACATGAGAAAGAAATACCCAAGAATATATCTTCCCAAACATATTTATCTGCTTAACAAGTCTTGGGAATGAGTATCTCCTTTTTAAGTGCGTCTTTGAAACGTAGAATCTGTCTGGTCTCATCAGGAATAGCTGAGAACAGCAGTTGCCATTTATTCTTTATATGTTGCCCTGCCTCGGGGTCTTGCCCCAGGTTCTCCCACTAAGCTACCAACATGTCCATATCGTTCATTTTTCTCTCCTCTTTGATTTCAGGAACTGTTTTCCTCATCCACTATAGTTCATTCATCTTCACACTTTTCTGTGTTCCTTCTGTTATCAGCTTTCATCAATAATCCCCATGTTCAAAAACCTGGAACGACTCCCTGTATACAGTCACATCAATTCTAAACCCCTCTGAGTGTCTACTCCCAACCCACCTCACCACTCCCAGCCCACCCCTGCCTTCCTCTCAGTCTAAACCCATGGTATTATTTTAGTCATCAAAGAGGTAATAATGGCAAGAGAGAGAGAGACAGACACACACACACACACACACTCACACACTGCTCATTTCACCATCTCTGTCTAATTTCTATTGCTTACCTGTCCAGAATGCCCTTCCATCCTACTTTTTAACTTCTAAGACCAGCTTAAGTTCCCTCCTGCTTATGATAGATCTACTCTGAACACCCCAGGACATTTGTGATTTGTGCCATCCAATGAGGCATTAATATATGATATAATTTTTTGAGTAATTGACTGTTGTTAGTCTAATTCTAACTAAAGCCTCCTAAAGTCAGGGCTGTGCCTTAGGCTCTAGAGTGGTCCTCCCAATGTTGCCTGAAGGGTGGACCTGTCAAGTGTTTGAATTTCAGTTTTCTAAGCCTAAGATGGTGCCTAGAGCACACATTCCAAGACCCTGGACTTCCACAGCCCTAGATTTGGTGCCCTAGATGCTTATAATTCACCGTGGTTTAGCGTCTGGGCCCTAGGAAGCCAGGACAAGGCTGGATCTTTGCCAGAGTGGTTGCTGCTTTTGTGAAATTTCTCAATTGGTAACATTCTAGGCTGTTAGATTGAAACTGTTCTCTGCTTCCTTCTTTCAGTTTACTATTAAACCGTTGGATAAGAAAATTGATGTCTTTAAGTTTAACTCCTCAAAGCTTCGTGTTAATAAGCTGGTAAGTTGAGATCCTGGTTTTTATTACTGATAACTAGTTTTTCTGAGAAATTGAATGCCCTTTTTGAAAGAGTATCAGAGTGATATCGTGAAGTGCAGAATGATAGTTCACTTTGTACATGCTTTTCTGATAGGTCTTGAAACTCTTTCTAGCTTAATGTAAAGAGTCAAACCTAAGTTTTAGGGTGAAGAATTTTTTTAAATGTTAAAGTATAGGTGTATATATATAAGGTATAAAGGATGACAAAAATAAATATCTAAGTACCCACTATCCAGCTTTAAGAAATAGCACACCCCCAATACTGTTGAAACTCCTCATGTTACCTAGTCTCCCCTTCTCTCCTCCCCTAGGGCGATCATTATTCTGAGCTATATGCTCATTATCTCCTTGCTTTTCATCAGAACTTTCAAAAAATTATGTGTAAAAATAGCAAGAGACAGAGAATACAGTTGATACATATACATTAATTTCAGAAACATATAAAACTTAATAATATATTCATTTTGCCACATGAGAAATAAATTTATCTATGTTGATATTTAAAGATAGGATCCCTTCATTTTTACTGCTGTATAGTATTCCATTATATGAGTGTGAATATATATAAATATTATTTCATTATCTTATTAATGGATGATTAAATGCTTTCCACTTCTGTGCCATTTTTAACAAGGCTGTTAAGAACATTCTCATATCTGCCTCCTGGTGCACATGGACAGTATTTTTTCTAGAGTCTAGAGAATGTGTACATAGAGCCCTACGAGTTTAGGGCTGTAGTGTATGTCCAAATTCAAGAATATGCCACATTCTTTTCCAAAGAAGGTGAATTAATTTGCAAATGCAACAGCAGTGGGTGAGACTTCCTTTTGCTTGATATCCTCAACAAATGTATTATCAGTCTTTTAAAATGTTTGCCCATCTTATGCATATACAGTGGTATCTCAGTGTCGTATTAATTTGCATCTTTATATTTACTAACAAGATTGAACACCTTTTTGTATATTTATTGGCCAATCTTATTGTCTCTTCTGTCAAATACTTGTTTCGTGTCTTTCGGCCATTTTTCTCTTAGGTTGTTTGTTTTCTTTATTGGTTATATCTTCTCCCAGTTTGTGGTTTAGTTTTCCTCTTTTTTTAGTAATGTCTTGACAAAGAAAAAAATTTGAATTTTAATGTAGAAAAATGTATACATCTTTTCCTTAATTGTTTCTATCTTGTTTGACATCTTTCCTTATCTTATGATCATAAAGATGTTCTTCTCTGTTCCCTTCTAAAAGTTTCAGGTGCTTGATCTTTGCATTTAAGTTTTTAATCCTTCTAGAGTTGATTGCTGCATTTGTTTAAGGGAGGGATCCAACTTATTTTTTTGTGCACAAATAACCTGTTGTCCCAGCCTATTGAGCGAGCTTTTCTCCTCCCTGATCTACAGAGACACATCTTGACTTAGAGTGCGGTGCATCTGAAGACATGCTAAAGTGTCTTGTTTCTCTCTTCACTTGTGCTTTTTGTCCCCAGCTTATCTGAGGCACCTTCATTTTGCTGTCTGCAGAGCTGAGAGCCCTAAAGGCCATTAGTAGGGCTTTGGCGTTTTACCCCACGCTTTCCTCTTCAGGCTTCTGCGGCCCACAGAGCCCTCAGCCCAAGATGCTGTAGTGTCGCTGAGCTGTGGGCAGTGAAGTAAATTTGTGGGCTTAACATTTCTCGTGCTTCCATGGCCACAGATTCTTCAGCTGTGTATCGGGAACCATGACCTTTTTATGAGGAGAAGGAAGGCTGATTCTTTGGAAGTTCAACAGATGAAAGCCCAGGCCAGGGAGGAGAAAGCTAGAAAGCAGGTGAGTAAGACTGCGTTTGAACTGGTGTTGTCACCGCTTGGTGGTCTCGGCCTGGGAGGTAAGGAGTGGTTGTGGGCTGACTGGAGTCATTTGGTCATGGACGTGCCTACTCTTATTTTATCACTTTTGGATCTTTCTTAGCTGATGCCCAGCTTGTGGGGTATCGGCTCTGGAAATGAGAAATAACCTCTAATAGCATGTCTGAAAGGAAGGTTTCTAGTTATTTCTCCACTTAAGTAAAGTAAGTAAAATGGAAAGAGATATCCAAGCCTGCATGTATTTATCCATCCATTAATCTCTCATCCATCTAGCTAAGCTTGCTTTCTTTTTGACTGCCTGTCTCCTTTGCTTGGCCTTCTCCTTTTCTAATTAGATGGTGATAGAATGCATGGCAGTATTTCCGTGCCTGCTGCTGGAATGCTAATTAGACTCTGGCTGCACTTCCCCCCACTGTAGGTCAGCCCCGGCAGCACATCACCCACCACGGGAGATGCCGGGGAGTGCATATCAGCAGACTGGACGATCTGCATCATTGTTTTCTACTCATAGACCTTTTCAACTCACCGAAATCCACACAACTAATGTGAGCCTCGCTGCTGAGAATATTAATTGTGGTTTTGAACGAACTATTAGAGTAGCAGCAGCTGCAGGTGGCTGCCCTCAGGACTTGTAGGCTAAGAGGTGTAATAATTAGCCTGTGTCCAGCTCTCTCTGCTTTGGGTACTCCAGTGAGGCTGGCTCCCAGCCCTGATTTTCAGAGTAAAATGCCCAGTTTGATCCTGTGCTTTCAGCTCTCCATTTTTTTACTTTCTGAGATGACAAGCCATAGATGTGCTCTTTGGGATGCTTTGGGGGTGGTAGAATAGTTTTTTGGGGGCAAAGAAATGCTCCTGAACCAGCATAGGGTAATAGTGGCAACTTTCAGAAGAGCCCCCTCTGACCTCTTTTTCAGTAGAGCAAAGCTTAGAAGTGAGAGATATGAAAATAGCAAGGAGAGCGTGGGCTTCCGGGCTGTGGCAGAGAATAGCGCGAACCCACCCCAGACCTGCACTGCCTGTAGAACAGCAGAGGCACGTCTCTGGTATCTGGCAACTGCGGATCAGGGGCTCTGTGTCCCCTGTACAGACACTGACCTTGGAGCCAGAAGTGAAACTTAGTATATGATGCTAGTAAACGACTACCTTCCAGACCTGAGTTTTCTCATCTGTCACAGGGAGCTAATGATACCTTTCTCTGTATCAGATCAAAGGACATATTGAACTTGAAAGACTTTGTAGCTTAAACTGCTTTGCATACGGGAGATCCCTTACTGGGGTGGAGGTCTCAAGGAAAGTGCAGTGCCGAGAATGGCAGGAGAATGCCTGGGCTTTTTTCAAGTGGAGAATAATGGAGATAAAGTTATCCACCTAATGGAAATAGTAATATGACAGAAATTAGAGAACAAATTGGCCAAGCTTTTCATTGACCTGCAAGAGGAAAATTGGAGAAGAATTTACAGTATTTTATTGCTTGTCTTTGCATTATTCCTTCGAGATCTAAAGCACTTATTTTTTTGGCTTAGTATTTAGAAAAAGCAGCAGTCTTAGAAATCTTGTGTTTGGGATAAGATTGAAGCAAGAAGTAATTAAATGTGCTTAAATTATTTAAGGAAGATAATAGTGCAGTGGTCACTTCTGGCTTCTCCTTCTGAATTCACTGAGTACTGTGGGATCACAGAGAATAGCATTTGTCCTGTGCTTGTTCGCCTTATTAAGCTCAGCATGTGGCCCAATTAATACAGTGATCCAGAAGGCAAGGGAGGTGGTGGCAGCTTTGTACTGGTGCCTAAAGGACAGGGGGGCTGTGCTCCCTGCCTGGCTCCCTCCTGTCGCAGGCTTGGCTCAGGAGTTGCCTCTAGTGAGGCTGTGAGTCTGTGCTGTTGCTGCTGCAGCTTCCCCCTGTGAAATACAATGTGCGAGCTATTGATGTATCACACAGGATGATTCTATCTTTTCCATGGATCACAGGAAAGAATGGAACTATTGTTGATGGAATTAGAGGTGTGGGAGGGGTCTTTGTAGATTAGAAATGGCAAATGTGGCTCATCCAACCAGATAAGAAAGCTGTCTGTTTCTGGGGCTCCATCTCAGGGAGGAGGAACCTGTGGGGCAGAGCTGTGTGAGGTCTCCCAACAGAAAGGGATTTGGGCAAGGTGGCTCTTTCAGCACACAACATGTAAGAATGCCGCCTTCAATCCAGTTAGAGACTGGGCTTGATTTTTTTGTGGTTTGATTGGTTCGTTTGTTTGCTCACCACATGATGTTTTTTCAAGGAGCACAGCTTTCAACTCTGCAGCTGACTTAGAAGGACAGAGGGTGGTGGGTGACAAGAATGACACTGACAAGAATGAGTCCCCAAAGGGTAGACTATGGACATTGGGCGTTCTTGGATCCCTGTGGCACCTTAGGTCATGAGCCCCGTGACTGAGTGACTGCTTTCACCCCCATCCCCCAGATGGAGCGGCAGCGCCTCGCTCGAGAGAAGCAGATGAGGGAGGAGGCTGAACGCACAAGGGACGAGTTGGAGAGAAGGCTGCTACAGATGAAAGAAGAAGCGACAATGGCCAACGAAGCACTGGTGATTTCCGAGGGGTCTGGATCCCGGGAGGCTACACAGGGACTTGCTCGGTTTGCTGGTGTAGACCTCCTGAGGACCACAAATTAGCGACATTTGTTTTGACATTTCACCTTTAAAAAATCAGTGCCTTTTCTTTCCACTTCTGCTGGCAGAAGCAGATTTAGGTTGAGTTTGTGTGTAGCCGAACCCCACCTTTACTATGGACTGCCTTTAAAGTGAGGCCTTTCGCCTCAGCATTACTGGCAGGAGCTGTCCTGTCATTAAAGGATATTAGCAGTGTCCATGGCCTCTACTGACTAGATGCCGATAGCACCACCTCATCTCTCATTTGTAATAATCAAAAATGTCTCCAGACCTCGTTATAAATCCCCCAGGTGGCAAAGTCTCCACTAGTTTGGAACCACTGATAAAGGGAAAGAACAGAGTTAAGTTGATTTTCTCTATCATAAAACATAAGCCTCCACTCAAGTGGGTACTCAAAAAGGTGTTTTCTTATTACTCCCTGTGAATGGAACCTGGAGGGCCCTTCTGAAAAGATGAGGGGTGTGACTTGACATCTGTTGCCATAGTGTCATCTGAGGGGACACTCAGTGGCAGGGCCTCAAAGAATAAAAAATTTGAGTGTCTGAGATCAGGTCTGGTGGGATAATAGGCACACGATTCCCACTCCAGCTGACAGTGCTCTTCTCCGCAGATGCGGTCTGAGGAGACAGCGGACCTGTTGGCGGAAAAGGCCCAAATCACTGAGGAGGAGGCAAAACTCCTAGCACAGAAGGCCGCAGAGGCCGAACAGGAAATGCAGCGTATCAAGGCCACAGCCATTCGGACAGAGGAAGAAAAACGTCTAATGGAGCAGAAGGTGCTAGAGGCCGAGGTGCTGGCACTGAAGATGGCCGAGGAATCAGAGAGGAGGTCAGAAGTTGGGCGGGGCGGGTGGATCCTGGGCACTAGGGCCCAGGCCAGGGACTGGTCACTCCTAACACTGCCCTGAGGCAGAGCTTGACTGCAGCTGTCCTCAAGCTGCTTCTCCATCTTCTAGGGGCAGGGAAGAGGCTCCTGTTTTGAGTTTGGTGGGGACTGGTGCTTAATCTGATTTTGTGGCTGGAGCTAGCAGAAGGAATGCAGGAACACAGTTTTCTTGTTGAGTGGACCTCTGGTCATGCTTGTGCCTTTGTGATAAGCCCCTATCCTTCTAATAGCTGTGTTTGCAGGAAAACGATCGAACACGTCCACAGACTGCTTTTAACCAAGGAGATGTAAGAAGGTTCTTCTTACATTTAAACAATGTGGTTCCTTTCCCTTTTTATTTAGGGGGCACGTGGAGAGACAGCAGCTATTTACCTTTAATGCAGCAACTAGATACCAGTTAACCTGCAGCCCTCCTTTGGTGCTAAGGCTCCTTCCTGAGGCAGGTGAGAGGGGAGCACCACAATCCTCTCTGTGGCTAGGATATCCTGGCTCACGACTAGGTTGAAGGATGATTCTGCCATCTATACTTTAAAAAGACTATTCTAGGCTCTGGATTGTTCTGGTCCTGCACCTTTCAGATAAACCCTGGCACGTTCCCCAAAACATTTGGCTTTTTTGATTTAGAACATTTGAATTTGGCTTTTTGCTACCAAGGTGCAATCACTACATTTTTCCTCTCTATTTTTTGCATGCCATTCTGAGAATATTGTTTCTTGTTTCCTGCCCTGTCCCAGGCTGCTTTTTTTCCTGTGTTCGGGTCACTTACCCCGTGAGTGATGCGTGTTGGTTTGGGTCCTGTGTTCTGCAGGGCAAGGACCTGCACCATGTCGTGAGGCCCTCAGGGATGGTGCTTGAGGAGCTTGGCCATTGGCCTGCAGTTCCACTTGGGAGCTGTGAACAGTCAGTTCTTTCACTTCCTGCCCTTTGTGATCCAATATAAGATCTTTGATCCGCTGGATTCTTCCTTTGCCCATTCCACTCTCACTCAGAACTGAAGCAAGGAAAGCCTGTAGGCCCTCCCTCAGTTCTCCTCCACCCCCCCACCAACTGTCAAGTTTCCTACTTGACTCTTCTTCTTACCGGCTTCCCTGATCTTCCAGTTTAGATTTCCCAGTTGAAGTGAACAATACCCAGGTATGTTGTCCTTGCTTTGGAAGTTCTGATTTCATGTAAATATACCCCCTCACCCTTCAGCATCCTTGTTTGCCTGGTGTCTGGTGCCATCGTCAGGATTAACTCTGGTTCTTCCATTCCAGGAGGATAAGGGGGAAGCGGGGTCTCTTTCTTCCAGCTGTCGTCTTCTATGGAGCTGACAGTTCCTCCTTTCTGTATAGGGCCAAGGAGGCCGATCAGCTGAAACAAGACCTGCAGGAAGCTCGTGAAGCAGAGCGAAGAGCCAAGCAAAAGCTCCTAGAAATCACCACCAAGCCCACATACCCGGTGAGCCTGGATGGGGGGCCGCCAAGACCTGGTAACCTTCCCTTCCCTCCCATCCCTTTACTTCACCTGGCATTGTCTTCAAGGTGACTGCTCAGCAAACATATGGTAGAATGAGTGAAGCAGAGAGCCTGCAGTTAGGGACTGGGTAGAATGCCTGATCTGCCATTTGGCCTCGGACTAGTCACCTCTCTCGTTGCCTAGATAACAGATAGTGGGGCCTTTTCCAGCTCTGAAATGTTTTTCTTATTCTAAGTAATATAATCCTAAATTATCCTCAAGAGAACTTGCTGCCTAGCCTCTTGATGCCAAGCTGAGTATAATCTTCAACTACCAGTATATACCATATACCATAATTGTAGTTCTGGGCAGGTATACCCTGTATACCTCATGTGAACTACTGTTGTGCAGGAACCAGCTTCCAAACGCAACTCTTTAATTGAAGGCAGACTTCAATTAAATAGGGTCACAAAATGAATAGAGAAGCCTCTTGCTTTCTTTCCCTCTGTGTATTCAGTTCAGCAAACTTTTTGCATACCTGTTCTAATACAAGGCAGGTGGGGAGTCTGTATACAGCAGGGTGCACATGTGCCTAGAAGAGAACTTAGCCCAGCCTAGAGGGCAGGAGAGGCTCAGGATGTCGCCTGAGCTTACTCTTGACGGGCGAGTAGGAACCAACTAGGTGGGAAAGAGATAATAGGGTATTCTAGGCAAGTGGACATATGTGCACACTGCACAAATGCATGCACTGCACATTCACATACATAGCACAGCCATGCACGCGGCAAAGAGGCGCGTCGAGCACAGAGGCATAAGCTGCCCAGGGTTTGAGGTGAAGGGAAATGTGAGTAGTTTGCTATTGCCATCTGTTCTGGTTATCTATTACCGTGCAATAAGCCACCCCAAGCCAGCCATGTAGCTCAAAACAGCCATTCCCTCTCATGGCTCGGTGGGTTGATTTTGCCAATGGTCCTTCCTTGGGATCTCTGAGGCAGTTGCAGGCAGATGGACTAGAGTTGTCTGAGGGCTCATCTGGGCTGGACATGCGCGATATGTGTATTTTTAAAACACATTGGAGCAAACTTTATACCCTGCTCTAACAATAAATAAATAAACCCTAGAGGAGATCATCCATATCAACTTTTTAATCATATTTCATTGTATGGATGGATTGTAATTCATCTAACCAGCCCTCTTTGGCTGTATGTTTAGTCTGTTTTCTTTTGCAATTATGAACAAAACTGTACCGAACATCCCTGAACACAAATCTTCGCATGGACATGTGGGCATATTGGTAGAATAAATTCTCAAAGAAGACAATTGTGATGGGAGGCCGCAGTGGTGCTGGGAGGCAAGATCTAAGTGGCTGCTGGAGGGTTGGTGGTGAACACAGCAGTGCCTCTCTGTTCTTGTAGAACCTGAACCTCCTAATTGGAGATTTCTTATTCATAGCCCATGAACCCAATTCCAGCACCGTTGCCTCCTGACATACCAAGCTTCAACCTCATCGGCGACAGCCTCTCTTTCGACTTCAAGGATACTGACATGAAGCGGCTTTCCATGGAGATAGAGAAAGAGAAGTACGTAATTTCCCCACCCCTGTGTCCTGCTTGGGCAGCCAGAGAACTAGAGTGAATCGATCTGAGCCTGGGGAAAGTGCAGGGTCACTTCCATGGCTTGTCACCAGCTTCTGCAAAGATTTACTCTGTTCTCACCCACTGGAAGAAGAATTTCCTAATCAGAAATGAAAGACTACAGACCAGCATACAATATTTCAGGATAAAAATGATACTTGATTGCTGACCTGGAGATTGTAGTGGCTCTTAACCTCGCCTAAAGTATAGAACTGGCATCGGGGATCTCCAAGTCGGTCAGACTGCTATTCACATGGTAACAGAACATGTGATGATGTTCTAACATAGTATTATGACATATTTCCTAGTTCTGTTCTCTGGTGGCTGAGATCTGTGCCATTCCATGTCTAGAACAAGGGAGAGAGAGGAGAAACTCAGGCTCAAGGCTGAAGAAAGTGAAGAAAGTGAAAGCTAGCCCTGCTGTATGGAGCAGCACTGAGCTGAGCCCCACACGCTCTATTCACAGCAGCATCTGCCACGTTGTCCTCCTCCTACAGTTTATGGTCAGTGGAAGTGGATCTGAGATGGAAAGAAGTCCCACTGCAGAGGAAATCTAACCGAGGTCCCTGTAGTTCCCAGCCAGAGATAAATTGGCCAATCGTGCCACAGCTTACCAGAGAATAGTCCTAGTGACTACCACATATACTGAGTGTCTGGGTGTCAAGGTGTTTTAGCTTTTATCTCTTTCATTCTCATTAACTAACATCAAAGTGACATCAAAGGTAGGTTTTAGTTTTTTTATTTATGAATGAGTACCCAGATTTAGAGCGTTTAATGAACTCACCCGTATCACATAGCTGATGAGGGACAGATTCAGCCCCAAGCCCATCTGAGCCTCTGTGTATAGTATCCTTGGGACAGCCCTCTCAGGGCAGTGTCTCCTTGGAGCCCCAGGTGGGCAAGCATGAGCCAGGCTATGGCTCTTTGGGCTCTCATACTGAGGTATAGAACCAGAGTCTCTATCTGTGGTTTCTGTTGTTGGAATTCCCCTTCAAGCCATTCACCATTGTCTAGATGTACTGAGCGTAATATGACTGTGGTGCTTAGAGTGAAGCTATATTCTGTTCTGTGTCCTGATAGCTTATAGTTTGCATTTTCTTCCTTATTACCCATGCACATGTTGACAGAATCCGCATGAGAATCACTACAGAGTGTTCCTTGGTGTTTGCGTTGCATGGTTTGCCTGGCCAAGCCTTTGTAGCTGGACACTTTGAGGATGGTTTCTAGATTTTCACCATCATAGTATAGTGCATCTACTTGCAAGCAATGGTGGGGATTTTTTTCTTCCTGGTAATAACTCAGCGAACATCCATCATCTTTAGAAGATGACATCCCAGAACAAGTAGGGATGTGGCCACAGCCAATCAGAAGAGGTCACTTGAATGGAATTACTTCTCCAAGCAGGGCTGAGACAAGGAGATTGTTTTGGATGCCAGGAGGCTTCTTTCATGTGTTGTTTTTGTACAGAACTCAAAGCTGTCTATTACAAGTGGCATTTGTAGAGCACTTCATGAGATTTTATGGTAGAGTAGAAGAGGGCTTTTTTACACTTTAATTCTGACCACAGTTCTGTGATTTTTATCCCAATTTTATGAATGAGGAAACAGATTTGGACCAGTTAAATAACTGGCCTGAGCTCCCATGTCCTGTGAGTGGCCAAGTAGAGGCACCAACCCATGCTTTAGACCCTGTGTCCTGTGCCGACTGGCTTATAGCATCTCAACCCTGATATGTCTCACTGCTGGCCAAAGCTGTGATGCGTGATATCATCCTCTTGCTGGCAGAGTGGAGTATATGGAGAAGAGCAAGCACCTGCAGGAGCAGCTCAATGAACTCAAGACTGAGATCGAGGCCTTGAAACTCAAAGAGAGGGAGACAGCCTTGGATATTCTGCACAATGAGAACTCTGACCGGGGTGGCACCAGCAGCAAGCACAATACCATTAAAAAGGTACCAAGTCTCTTGTCTTTTGCTGATCAGGACAGTTGTTAATGAAATGTGAGGTTGGCATCTGTTTTCCTCAGTAGCCGAGTCATTAGACTACTGTCATCTTTTATATGTACTTAGTTGAGGAAAGTTTTTGACTCTTGCCAAAAAAGGAATTTAATCTGCCAATGACTGTGAACCCATTGGCTTGATGGAAGGAGAATTTTTAACACAAAGCATTTCACAATGAAATGAATCACTGTTACTGGATGGGTTTTGATCCATCATTTAGCGGTTAAGCAGTTTTGTCTTTTAAGCCAAGGGGAATTATGCCCAGGGAGCTGCCTTAATTAATGAGAAAGTAAAATGAGATGGAGGCTGTTGAGAATGGACTCTCCTGCTAGTCTTGTGGTGTTTTTTTAAGTGGCAAAAACTATAAAATTCTGTTCTTCATTTAGAAACCAAATTCTGAAATTTTAATTTTTTTCATACTTAAAAGGAAGTATCCAGAAGAATTTTAATGTTTTAAAAGATGAGACTTTATTTATGTTGCTAACAGTTACATATCTTTCTCCACTGATATTTTGAGCTTTTAGCATTTTAGAGGAAGTTAATTTTCATTCTAAATATCAGCCCACGAGTATACTTCGCTGACACTGGGCAAAACAAAAAGGTCTTCTCCTGCCACTTAATGTTTGCTCCTAACAGATGGCCCAGGATTAGTTTAACACCTGTAAAACAAGTTTTATTAAGATAAGACTGTTCATCGAGTTTAGATAGTGATAGTTTAGATATGTTTAATTTTTTACTCTTTACCTTAGTCTTTAAAATGGTTTCCCAGTTTAAGGAATATCTGTTTTCAGTGGTTAAGCTGTATCTGAAAACTCTAATAAGAAATCTGCATCTACCTACCATCGTTGAGAGGTATAGTCAGAAGCCTGGAATTCTCTTGACTGCAGTTAGTATTGGCACTGGGTGAAGAACTCCTTTTAATTGTGTAACCTAGAAGGAAAGACCTTTCCACGTTCCACATTCTTCTTTCCTCTGGCTTCTGTCATTTATTACGTTTCCTTTCCAAACACCAAATTATTAAACAGTTAGCAAAAGGGGAGCTGAGGTGAGGCCTCAGCCACTGAACAGAGAGATAAAATGATGACTGTGCCAGTGAGCCAGTCAGTC
>NW_006430462.1:3754907-3776090 GCF_000325575.1 Pteropus alecto
AGAGCTGCCCCACACCCCACCCCGCCCCTCACTTACTCATCTGGGCACAGGAGCGGTCTCATCTTTGCCACTGTTGCAGTAAGCTGGGTCCTCGTCCACAGGAACCTGGAGTGCTGAAAGCTGGAGAGAGACCTGTTTCCAAGCTATAAAAACATCAAACGAAGTCACTTGTCACAATTTCAGGCCTGTCTGAGCATTTTGCAAATGGCACATGTGGCATTGTTGATATCACAGGGTATGTTTTGTTTTTCTTCATTTTATTTTGCTGGTTTAGCCTCAAGCCCAAGGCAGAAGACCTATCTGCATTTGAGCCCTCAAAGTAGGTTATTCCCAGGTACTCTGTATGTGGTGATGGTACTGCCCTCTGTGATACTAACCCATGCATGAGCTTGCCTGTCTCTGTTCCCGGGCCAAGCCGTGCCCTCCTGAGGGCAGGTGGTGCCTGGGTACTGGCCACAGCATGCTTTGAGTCTGAGAGCAGGCGTCTGCCCTCTGGGGCCAACCAGCTTCCAGGGGCCAAGAAGGCTGCCTCATTCTGAAGAGCATGTTGTGGGGCTATAGGAGTGGTTGTCCTTTACATCTTGTGTCACTGTTGGGCTGGAGAAGGTCACTGCTTCTTGTCCAGTCAGGTCTGTCTAAAAGTCCTTTGTCTTGGTGGCGTATTTCTTAGATAATAACCCTAGCATGGAAATGGGATAAATTTGGGTGTTTTTAAGAGTGGTGTCTTTAACTCAAGATCAAGACCTTTTATGTGGTGACAGTCTCTGAAGACCCATGATCATACCTGACAGCTTCTGGCTGTGGAATGAAGGAGCTGCCCATGCTCACTCATTTCCTTTAGAGCCTCCCCTTTCTGTACACATCCATTTTCTTGTCAAGTAAAGCAAACCAATTGCATAGGGTTCTGATGTGTAGTCAGTCTCAGTGGACTATCTGTCTATCAGCGCTCAAGAGGCCGTCTCTGCTTCAGCTCCTCCACAGCCCGGGGCGGAGTTGTGGTTGGAGTGAACTCACATTGGGACAGTGCAGTCGCGGGCACCCAGTAAATGGGCAGTCACTGATTGTTGAGGGAATTAATTGAATGATTGCTGATTTCCTTCCGCAGAAGTTCATTATTCTCCTAACATGCCTCGGCAGTAGAGAGAATTTATTATGCCCGATAATAAAATAACACCCTGCCTCTGCTCCTCACCTAATCTCTAGTAGTACCCAAGCCAGTGAGGCCACCAGCATCTGAGAGTCACATAGCATGTGTCCTTTGGAGTCTTTACCGCGATTTCTGCTCCTAAAATAAAATAAGCTCATTGGAAGCTTTCTACCAAAAAATGAGATCTGGCATAAATAGATCCTATTTGTGGTTGTTATCCAAGCAAGAGAGGTTAGCTATTAAAGTCCCAGATGGATCTCATTATGAGATGGATTCAAGCTGTCAGTGGTTCCAAGAACCAATGGCATGAACCCCAGTTTGTATGTGACATTTTTATTTAGCGGGCTCCTATTTTTTTAGCTTTCATACCACATGTTGGTATGTTAGAACACCCCAACACCAAGCAGTACATGCTCTGAGCAGAGATGACCAGCATTGAAATATGCAGGCCAATTGGGTCATCTGCTCAGTAGTGACCCATGGCACCCAGACGACCCCAGGTTGGATCCACTTTGGTTTCTTGGACTTTGTGGCTAGCTCAGGGACAAGAAGAAAATCCCTTTTTATTTCAGCCTGTGCTGTCAGATAGTCCTTACATGTGACTGCTCTATTCCACTTTGGTATGATTTCATCTTTCCTCTTTCTGTAATGATTCAGAGTTTAAATTCTTCAAGGGGCCTGATTTTGACCGCCAGTTCTCACTGAGCTATTATTATAGACAAATGAGGTTTGATTTGTAGTCAGATTTGTACTGCTGCTAGGACATACAGAAGCCTTATTTTTTTTTAATGTCTTAATGTGAATTTGTTTTCAAAGCAGGCTGCCAGACTCCAGTTAATCAAGAATTCTGATGAATCAAGGGTTAATAAAAGCATGTGCTTGGCTTTTAATACAATTGGAGTTATCTCAGCATCACGAGATTAAATAGTGGTAGTTTTTGCTACACATGAAGTTTGATGCACTTTCCATTTTTTTAGACTTTGGTGATCCCTGTATCCAGGACTGATGACCAGCCCCCCTTCCTGCACTGAGGCAGCTCAGGGTTTGTGCCTGCTGCAGTCTGGGCTGATATGAGCTGTGCTGAAGAGAAACACCACTGCAGGCTTTGGAAGTGTGGGTGCCTAGAATGTCAAGGGCAGAGCTCCATCTAGAAAGTCTGAGATGAAAACTGCAGAGGCTGGTGGTGAATTGGAGAGTTTCCAGTGTCCTGAAAGTTCATTAATCTTGGTTCAAACCAGCCTGCACTGATTTTTGTTGTGCTTTTAATGTTTTTTGATCATAGATTTCTGCAAGGTTCTTCTGCCTACTGTGATCTAGACTCCTCCTTGCTTTCAGTATTCTTCTGCCGCACCAAGAGGTGGTCTCAGTGTCTGACCTGTCTCAGCAGTACCTTTGGGGGCTGGGTAACACTTAAACTAATTCTGAGGGTTTACCCTTGGGTTACCAGGGGTTACCGTGTTCCTTTGGGAATGCTGAAAGGCAGTCCAGTCCGGTTAACTCAGGTGACCACTGCTTTGCCAGTTAACTTTCTCTGGAATTCTTTCTTAAGGCTTAGTGTTCTCATCTATAAAAAATAAATAAAATGGTCCTTACCCACCAAGATTGTTGTGAGGATTGAATGAGGTAATGTATAAAAAACACTTTGTTCACCTTAAAGAGCTCAGCAAGGGCTTAAAAATATATAAAGAAACAAATCTGCTTATGAGCCTGTAGTGAGGGACGGCCCCCATTTATATACACAACGTGATAAGCCTATCCACTAATTGTATTAATTTCCATACGTTTGGAGGTAAAAACCGGAAGAAAGCCAGAATTAACTTCACTGGTTACTATCTGATTTGAGTTTGCAAAGGTATATTTTTCTCCTGCCAACTCCTCACATTTCCACTTTTTCCCAGTTGATAATCAGTGCAACTGGTTTGACATTTGCGTCTGAGTCAGAGCAGCACCAGCCATCAAAAGCTGCCCTTGGGATTTTAGATTCAGTTCATGGGGGTGGGGGAGGGGCAACAGCTACACATATTCCTGACATCTGAGCCTTTGGAGTGAGAGAATGAAGTGTAGCAGTGAGGCTGGGGTGATGGGGACACGAATGTCATGGGCTTAAGCTTCTTCTTGCCTTCAGAGCCACAGTGCTGATGAGGTGAGCTGTGGCCAGGTGTGACTGAGCTGTGCAACACACTGTGGAGGTGAAAATGCAGTCCCGGAGTGCACACACTTCAGAGTTCTGCTTTCATCCCCTCTCTCAAGGAACAGGTTTCACTCCCAGATCCTGAGCTGGTGCCAGCAAATTCATCATCGTTTTTGTGCCCAGGGTCTCTGAGGGCACAGGATTTCAAAAGAAGTTGACAGATGAGAAATCACAGGGGTCATGGAGCTTAGAAAGCTTATTTTGTTAGTAAATGGTTTGTATCATCAAGGTCCAGTTGTGGTTTCCAGTGGTGGAAGAACAAGAATATGGAGCCTGGACATTTATCTGAAGCTCTAGCTGCCTCTCTTGGATCAGGAAGACATAAAAGTCCAATGTCATCTTCAATTTGTGCAGACTTCCCTTGGAGAGGCAGGGCTGGCGAAGTGAAGTAGAACACTTAACACACCCGGGGAAGTGATAAATCACAGGGCAAGATCGAATATGCGTGAAAGGCGTCTCCTGCAATTAAAGCAAACGGCCAGAGCCTCCCTGGTGACCTCTGGTCTGCATCGCCTGCCTCAAAAGGGCTACTAAACAGTTCATGTTGCGTGTATGGTTAATGCGTTCAGCTTTCCCCTGACTCTGATTGTGGGAGCCCAGTGGCTCTGTGTGTTTTGGAAACTGGGCCTTGTCTCATGAAGCATCCTCTGCCCTGACATAAAAAGCAGTGCGCCGGCTGCCCAGCTCCAGAGCCTTCCCTTTGTTGTCATTGGAACACCACAGAGCGCGGAGGGAAGAGGAGAAAAATGGGTAATGGGAGTGGGGTGGGGAGCGAGGATTAGCAAGGAACACAGCAGCACCAGCTGTGGATGCAGAACACAGTAGAAGAGAGCACAGTGGCCATCTGGACTCTTCCTGGCTCTGTGGGAAGGACAGGGAAGGCATTGGAAGGTATGGGCTGCTCTCGGAATGCATCCCTCCTGGATGTGCCACCTGGACTCATCTTGAAGGCCACACTTACCCGCCCCCCCGCACACACACACTAAAATGTCTAGGTGCCTCATAACTGTTGAGGGCTTACAGTTTTCCTGCTTATTTCTGGTAGCTCTCTAGATAGAAGATTCTATCAGCTTCTTTTCCAAAAGACCACGACCCAGTCCCTTTTTGGTTGGGGGAGTTTACCTGAGTAAGCAGTTTCCCTTTGCGAGGCATGGAGGAGCCTGTAAAACCTGCCTTGCCCTCCTAGCGTATATTACAGCCATTTGAAAGTGCCTGAGGACATTATTGGGCCTTATTTGATGCAGTAAAACATCCCATTTGGTCCCTTAGCACTGAAGATATGTTTCAGTGCAGCTTTCCTCCGGCACCTGATTTGTTACTGCAACAGTGGGAGAGAAGAGACGGGATGCAAACTCATTCTGCGGGCTCGAGGTTCTGTCCTTAGGATCCTTGCCGTGATTTCCCTTCTGATACTAGCAATTTGAGAATGATATCAGTCTATCTGCACCTTTTTCCTAAGGTATGTGCTCAGAGTGCTCAGAGCTGTCAGCCTCCACCTGCCCAGTGAGATGAAACAAGCCAATTAGTCCATTTTCCAGGTGGAAGAATGGAGTAGCAAAGGGCCCTGCCAGCATCACAGGGGTAGACATCAGTTTCCAGGCATCTTTCTGTTGCTTTAGGTCCCTAAAGGATTAATACACAAAAGGGACCCTGTGGGTTTTCCCTGGCAGATTTCTCTCTAGAGCAGATAAAGTAGCTAATACCAAATCGGATTTGTTAATTGGGATGACTTGGCCTTTCATCCCACCTCTGTTTAGGGATAAGTGTGTGAATAGCTCTCTCCCCATGCACATCACCAGATGGCATTTGGGTGCAAGCTGTCACTAGCAAGATGGCAGAAAAGCTTAATCTGGGTGGTTTACAGCCGCTATCTCCTTTTACTGGCCCTGCTCTTGGTTCAGGTTTGGAAGGGGCAATGTTTATTACGCCCCCAAGCCAAAGATTATGTTAGAATTTGCTGCTGCTGTATTTGCCTGTCACCTTTCTGCTCCAGAATCTGCTTTCACCCGGTGGATCTGCATTTCCTTTTGTATCTCAGCCTTCCCCCCTCCTTCATTTTCAGTACATATGTAGTGGTGGAGAGGAAGTATAACATGATTTTAGGGCTTGCATTTCAATTTCACTGCATTTTTATGGGACAAGCAGAGTCTCAGTTCCTGGAGTTATTAGGTTAGTATCTAAAATGGGTTCAGCATTGTGGGTCTTATTGTTTAAAATAAATTAGATGGCCCCCTCCCACCTTCCTTTCTCCTCCCTCGGGATGAGTGGATTGAGGCAAGGCCCCCAGAGACTAGTTGGAGGAATCCTTGCGTTCTGATTAGTTTTGTTCTCCCAGCTTAATTGTAGGGCTTCCTTTCTCTCATCATGTGTAGCGGAAGTGGCTCTGTCCTGCCCACCCCCATGCTACCCCCTTTTGCTTTAGGAACCAGATTATCACAATGCAGCCTTGTGAATCAATTTTCTCTATGTGCTGATGAAAGTGTAATTCATTCTTAATCAAGCAGCCTTGCTGCTGCAGGCTCCGTGCCCGAATACATTTAGTTTCCTCCCATCACTTTGGGAAATAGGCCCCCAAAAAGGCCTTTTAGAGGAGAGCTGGGGGAGAGAGTTGTCAGTGAGCCCCCTGCTGTTTTTTCCAGCAGGGGGCACTCTTGGGAACAATGCTGGAGGAGTCTGCAGCTGGAAGCCCTCTACTGCAGTGGCAGGCTGGGAGGGAATGATGAGCCTGGTGCTTGTCACAGGTGCCTTCCAGGCTCGCTGTCTCTAGACCTTTTTCAGGGGCCATTTCTCAGGAGCGGGCAGTTGCCAGATCCTCGTATGTTGGTGGGCTGCCTGAAATCCTCCCCTAGTGAGCAGGAACTATTGAGTCTGCATATTTCCTGCATACCTGGGTTAGGGAGAACCTGCTGGGTACTAGGGCCTTCCTAGGGTTCAGAGGAGCCAGCGTCTTGTCTTTTTAAGGAGACATTTGGCATTCGGGTGTCTCCCCAAGTTGAACTTGTTTAGATTGGGTGGATGTGTTCATTTTGTCACACCACACGTTTGGGTAGCGTGAGGAGGTCTAGCTCTGCCAAGTGGCTTCCTCTCCTGCCCTTTACAGCCTGGTGGCTGTTACAAACAACTGGCAGTTTGATGGTGAAATGAGCAGGAGGAGAGGCGACTCTGCCAAACTTGAATCTGTTGATACTGGGCTGGAAGAAAGGGCCAGGCCCAACAGGTGGATCAGAGCCCCCCACAAGATAAAAAACAAGCCATATATGTCTGCAGCAAAGAAAGAAAAGGAAGTTTGTCTCTTCAGAATGGAATTGGATTAATGACAGACTTGAACAGCCGGTTCAGTCAAGAGAGAACTTAATTCCTCCTATATTATTCACACGGCTGATTTTAATCAGATGTGAGGAGACAGCTGGAAGAGAGAAGTGGATCAGCCTGGTGTCTGGTGAGGAAACTTCGTATTCTTTAGTCATTGTTAAGGAACTGGCAAGAGCACTGTGGTTGGAGCCTTTGCGCAGAGTCCATGTGGTTTATCGCTTCCGGAAGGAGCTGGGCATGACCTCTAGGACTCCTGTGGTTGGCCCTTGTCTGGATTCAGTTTGCAAGTTTTGGACAGTGCATGGCAGACATTATCATTCCCTTGTCTTCAGAGGGATTTAAGAAAATGGACCAGATTCTGCAGGTCCAGAAGGATGCAGCTGTTGTCTACAAGGCCCTGCTTCTCTACCCACTTCCTTAGGCTTTTCTCCTTCTACTGAAATTTGGAGGAGACCTCTTCCTGGACAGCCTTGGAGATTGGCCATGGCAGTGTACTTGGAGAGCCCGTACTCTCTGCGCTTGGGTAATTCCCCTCCCTCTTCAAGGTGCTGCCCACCACCAGCAGGTCTGGCTGCGGGGTGCAGAGGGGTGTTGTTGGATCACTAGAGGGAATGCGGGGGGTTGCTCACAAGACTGGCTGCAGGTCTCCCAGTGTGACATGCAGGAAGCAAGGGCCTTAGTTGAATCATGTCTGTGGTACCCCTTAGTTGAATCATGTCTGTGCTGTGTGGAGAGAGCCAGGCCGATTACTGAGCAAGAAGATGGACTAAACACTGACACGGGCTCATATACCTTAAGGTGTGAGGGGTATCAGGAAACCAGAACAGTTGTTGGCTAATTTTCATGAGTATACAAAGAAGGCCCACAGAGATAGTTTATTTTATGAAGAGCTAGCTTCGTGCCATTTCCTCTGAGCCTTCTTCTCCTTTTATGAATACCTCCTGCCTGTGGCTGTACTATAAATGTGACAGTCAGTGAGCTTCCTAGAGAGCGCAGGTGGCGAAGGATCCCACAGGTGTGGAGAGCTTGCCCAGTGGAGTGGAGGCTGAGCGGAGGCCATAGTGCAGCTGGCAGATGCCTGAGGGGATTCCTGGGCTCTCTATAGAGAACCTCCTTGCCCCTGGGCCTCTGCGACCCCACCTGGAGGAAAGAAGCCCCAGGCTTATCCTTGCAGATCCTCCTCTCAACACCTGCTTCTTCAACCCACTCTCCAGCACCAGCTGTGCCTTCCTGTGTAAGACTCAGGGAGCGCTGGCTGGCTCAAGAGGAGGACATTTTGATGTCCAAGATAAAGGACGCTGCTGAGGTGCAAGCAGGTAGAATCCGCCGTGGCAACTGGAAGGGTTCCAGCAGTGGACAGGCGGCTTGTGCAGTAATTTTCTCCGATGACAAGATTCCTGATGGAATTGAAAGTGCCAAGAATTGTACAGTACGGGTAAAAGGTGGGCATGGTGGCAGCCAGGTCTGCTGTGAGCTGAGGCAGGAGGCTCCCAGTGCCCTCGGTGTCAGCTGACACGTTCGCCGCCTCTGCCCAGTGGCTGTGCCTCCCCCTCTAACAGTCTAGTGCATTTTAGAAGACTGTACTCGCCCCTCTTGCCGAGGCCACATGTCTGTGGTGCTTTCCTACTTCTGCATGGCCAGAGTACTTGACTTCACTCAGCATCTTCTTTGGGCTGGGGTACAGCCTCTGCTCTGCAAGATAAGAGGTCAGACTGAGCCTCTGCCATGCAGTATGGGGTAGGGGTTGGGGAAGCATTTTGCCCATCGGAAGGGGACCTTGCATCCCAACAAACACACGCTGAAGTAACTGGAATTTGGCACTGCCAGAGCTGCCAAAACCCTCCCCCTGGCACCTCGAGGGGACAGCCAGCACGCAACTTGGGTAGAGGATCCAGGAATTCTTGGAGCTAACATTGCACAAATGGGCAGGAGGCTCGCAGAGGCCCCCACAGCCTGGGCTCCCTGCCTGAGGAAGTGGCCAGGACTCTCGGGGGCACCCACTTGCCCTGCCTCGAAGGCCACAAAGGCCAGTGCAATACACAACCCTGCCTTCGCCTGCACCCCGTCTAACCTGCACTCTGCCCTGCTCCCCCACTGGGAGGAGGGGAGCCAGAGCTGAGGGAGGAGAAGAAACATGACACTGCTATTAGTAATAACAGCTGCTGCATTCTCGTCGTGCACCAGGCATGGTGCTGAGCACTTCACAGCATTTCCCAGTCACTCCACACGTTACCCCGTGAGGAAGGGTCTGCCACCACCCCCACTTCATAGTGAGGAACTGAGGCCAGAGCGAGCAGCCTGCCCCCGACCACCCACCTGGTCGGTGGCTCAGACAGCTCTGGGTCAGGTAGTCTGACTGTGCCTGTGTGTGACTTGGTGTGTGGCAGGGCTGGGGGCAGGGACCCATCCATTGCAGGTTCCCTGTCCCCTCATGAGCCAGCCTGAGGTCTTCATTGGGAGTGTGGGAACAACCTGACCAGAGACATTGGGTTTTAAACCTTTTGATTTAAACTCGTCTGCCAAGAGGATTTTTGTCCCAGTGGTCGGTCCTCTGGTTCTCTTTATTCCACAGTTACCATCCTGGTTCCCGTTATCACAGAGCACATAACTCCTGGTCCTTCTCCACAATTGCATTTAAGGAGAAACCCATCCAAACTCAGCTCCCTTCTAGAGGGAGTTCCATTTCAGCAAAGAAGTGAAAGCTCTCTCCATTCTCCTCATCTGGGCTTTCCAAAGCGCTTTGGAAATTGGTTCCGCTGAAGAAAACAGCTCAGATGCCTCCCCACGATCAGCTTGTTAGTCGGGAACTTCAAGGCCAAAACATTTGGCACGATTTAAAGAGTCAGCTCTCAAGCTGTCTGATTTTGAGCACACTGGTGCCGCCTGTCTTTGATGGTGAAGTGGTTGGTTTGGCATCTTCCTCCCCCGCCCGTTGGAGAGCCGCGGATGCTACTAAGGACTTTTCAGATTCAGAGACTGCCAGAGGTCAAGGGAATGGGTCCGACCACCTAGCCTGCCCGTGTGGTTTAACTCCAGAGGAAAGAGGTGCAGAGAGGTCATGGGTGTCCAGTGAGGCCACACAGTGAGCTGGTGATGGAGAATTAGCGCCCAGGCCTCCTCAGCCCCATGTGGACCGCTCACCTTTCTCACACATCTCACCATTTCACTATCATAGCCAATATCTTATTCACTCGACAAACATTGTTTGAGCTCATACTAGGTGCAAGGCACTAATGTAAGTGGTTTAAGGGATGTGAAGGTGAACAGCATGTACTGGGTCCCCCTTCCACAAAATTCTCCTCTACAAGGTCCCAGAGCTGGATATGTGACACACGGTCTTGCCCAAGTAGTTGCTTTCAGGAATAGAGCAGGGAGCAGAGCACTGGGAGGGTGTTTGTGTCAGATACTTCTGTTTGGGGAGATCCTGGGAAGTGGCCTACAGAGTCAGGAAATTGGGGTTTAGCAGTGCAGAAAGTTGAAAACTCTAGTGCCTTATCTGCCATGCCGAGAGCCCGACCGTGGGAAGGCCCTGTGGTTTCTGGGCAAAGCACTGAGCCGAGTGCACCATCTCCCTGCCCAAGCCAGCCCCACCTAGAGAGCCCATTGCTTCCCAGCTCGGGTGGAAAACCCCTCTCAGCTGACAGTTCACCGGCAAGTCTGCTTTGGAGCCACCTGGGAAACCAGGAATGGAAGGGCCAAGTTTTAGCTCATCTGAGGCAGGCCTGCCTTGCCTAAGGCCATGTCTCCTTGCCTCAGTGGTGTCCCCAGGGCATAAGGACTGAGACGCTTGTGCTGCCAGGTTAGTACTCTGAGCTCTGGAGAGGGCGAACATCCCAGGCTGGAACCTCCGCAGACAGCACACCACAGAGGCACGTTAGAGGCTCTTGCAGACGGAAACGTGAAAATCTGTTAAAATGTCTAGGGATCTCCTGCCCTCTGTGAAAAGGCGATGTTGACGACCTTTTCCTACTGACATGCTTCTGCCCACTAGCCATCCTTTCTGGCATGTCCTCATTTGTCACCTCCTAATTTGAGCTCTTTGGCAAATCTGAAGACTTATTTGGGATTGACCACCTATTGAACATCTATCTGAACCATCTTCCCTTTTACTCCAAACTGCCTTTGAGGTTAGTCCACAGGCAGGATGGCCTCCTGTTGTACAAGAGCAGACATCTAGTCCTCCTTTCAACTTCTTCTCTGCTTCCTTGCAGCTCACCTTGCAGAGCGCCAAGTCCCGAGTGGCCTTCTTTGAAGAGCTCTAGCAGGTGACTCAGCCACCCCAGGATCTGTGACTTCTGCTGCTCCCAACACCGGCAGGATGGGTCAGACACCATGGGAACCATCCGTAGGTGTGCTGGCTGGGCGCTTCCATGGGCGCTCTGGAGCTTAGCCCAGCCGAGTGGAGAGCCCAACCCACTTCATGTGCAATTGCCTTGAACTATGACCCTGCAGAGACTTCTCTCATGGGGTTCTAGTTCTCCTGACTTGAGTCTTTAAATTTCTTAAGACGTATTTGTCTTTTCTCGTCTAATGTGTGATCCTATACTTCCTTCGTCAAAGGCACCCTGAGGTGTGTGTCTTACTGTCCAGTGCTGATCTCCCAGCCTAAGCTAGGAAGTGGTTGTAGAAAGTGAAGTCCCTGGAGGCCAGGAGGCTGGTGCCAGCACCCCCAATCCCATGTTTCCAGAACATTCATTTCCTCCACTAGTGAGGAACTGGTATGCAAAGAAGCATGGCTCGCCCAAGCCCAGGCCCAGAGTGGCCTGCCTGCCTGCAGGACATCATCAGTGAGTTTGCTCATGGTCCATGATGAGCCAAGTGATAGGTCCCCAGCCCAGGCACCCTTGAGGCAGTGCTCTGGTGCCAGGTGGTGGGGAGTAGAAAAGACCGCTGTGATGGGGACAGACTAGGCAGAAGCTGCGATGAAGGGCTGGCTGCCAGCAGAGGGGCCATAGAGCCGTGTAAGAATCTGCACCATATAGAACACTCATTGTCCTCCTGCCATCTCAAACCAGGGTCCAAGAGGCAGGCGAGAGCCACGTCTTTTCCACCTCCCTTCAGCCTTAGCCTCTCCTGCCCGTGGTGGGCTGAGGGACTCCCAGGTCATGATCTAGTCAGCACCTGGTAGCCTGCCTGCGACAGTGGGGCTCTGCAGGGCCCAGAAGCCCCACAGGTACTTCTCGGTGGCCCAAACCCCGAGCTCCACTGGCCTCAGCCCGCGTCGTTGATCTAAATCATCTTTTCTCTTGGCCATGTGCCAGTAAGCCCCTCCTAACCCATTATTGTACCTGGGTCTCTTTATTGTTGCCCTCATCTCCCAGAGGTCTTTTATTTTTGCCTTCGTGGGCTGCCTTTGTGGAGTCCCTTTGTGCACCTCCCAGCTTGAGCTGGATGTAGGTATCACAGTCAGTGCGCTGCACCTGCTGGCGCACGACTCTCCACCTTGCCAGGCAGCAGGTCATAGACCACCCGTTTGGCCCACACTGGCTCCTTGGTCTGGGGCCACTTTCTTGCTCTTTACTCCATGGCTTGGTGGTGCTGCTGTGACCCACTGAGCCATTCAAATCCTTTCAATGGGGCTGTAATACAGAGCAGGTGATAGATAAGTCCTAACCAATGAAAAGATACTTATTAAATGAAGACGTGTGGAAGCTTGGAGATTTCCCGAGAGCAGGTGGTCTCTGGCAATCCTATCTGGTTTGAGAAACAAGCTCACAGAGATCCTGCCTTTTTTCCACGGTCAGACTGAATGGCGTCCTAGGCTGGCCCCCACCTTTCTGGGCCACCTTACCCCGAGAAAGCCAGCCCTGTGCGTCACCCCAGCCCCTTAAAATTCACAGTGTGAGACTCCACATCTGGACATTTAAGTGTGGATGGCTGTGGCTAAAAGAGTTCCTTTGTATCTCCCTGTCCCTCAAAAGCCTCTTCCCCTGAGATGTGAGGGCAGTTCTCACACGTTCGTAACATAAGGTCTGGCTCTTGTGTTGAGGCTCTGTCTCCTCAGGCTCGCCACTCGTCCCTGAATGTCCATGACAGTTACTTTCTTCCTGACCTGTAAATTTAATCTGTTTAACAGCGGCTGTGGGGCCAGGAGCACAGTGGTAGTTTATAAAAGCATTATCGGGCCTTTTTTTTTTTTAACTGCCATGTGTATGTCTGGAGTCCGGGAAATGCCAAGCTGTGTGGCCACAAGGGAGCTGGCTGGCATTTGAGCTGTGGCAGGATCCCCCATGGGCCTGGGGAGCAGACTCAGGAGGCCAGCAGAGCCTCACTCAGCCAGGAATACTTCAGCTCTCTTTGGAGGCGAGAGCTGGTGCGTATCTCCCAAAGATGCTTGGGGGAGTGGATGGTGGCCCCCAGAAAGGTCTTGAGCCCCAGAGATAGGAGAAGAATGACAGGGAAGCTTGGTTTTCAGCAGCTTGTGCCTGTGGCTCAGGTGATTATGTTCTTTTTAAGTGAATATTTTTAGGGCTGGAAGCTTATCAAGTAAGGAAGCCCCTGAACTCCATTGAGAGCAGGGCCCTGGCCATGATTATTTTATTACAAGCACTTCCGAGGGTTCTCAGTCAGAAGCACCATTCATGAAGTCACTGCCCAGCTAGTTACACTCTGTGAGGCTGTGTTGTCAGCCCTTAGCTGTTCACACAGACGACCTCCTTCATCCTGATTGAGGCCCCACCTCAGCCACAGCAGCGCTCTGACCTGTGGCATCCACTCAATTATTCATGTACCCTCCAAGCTCTGTTAGACAACACCCCATGGCATTACATAACACTTCTTAAGTGACTGTGTTTTGTAATCTTGGGGGTAGGTTTCTCTCTCTTTCAAATCAAAATGGCCAAGTCCAGAGTCTGACAACCAGCGAAGGTGACTGAAGGTGACTAAGTGTTGCTCGCTGACAGGGCTAGAGACTCGCAGCCCCTGGAGGGGGTGGCCTTGGTGGGAGGCAGCCTCTCCCAGCTGCCCTGGGGCCAGGCTCTGGGCTTCCAGGGACACTCCATACTGTTTTCAAAGATGTCAAACCACACTTCTTTCTGTGGAGCCTGATTTTCACCTCCTGTCAGGGCCAGACCTTGGAAGGCTATTTTCTGTTCTGGGGGATTGTTGTAATTTAAATGATTATTTTAATAAAAATTCTAAGCCGTGAAAAGTTTGTCTTGGACTTCCTCACCTTGTTGCTCAGGCCACAGAGGTGGCAAGACAGGTTGGGTGGCGGGGCCAACTCTTGTGGGTTTAAGGGCAGGGGCTTCTGCCTTCCCTGCCTGCCCAGGATTTCAACTCCAGCCCTATGTCTTTGGCAGTAAAAGGATCACCTTTTCTGGGCTGATGACAGCACCCCTTACTGTACCTTCTCCTGGGAATTCCCCTCTTTCTGTGGGGGCAGTTGGGGTCATGAAAGGGGCCCCGGACCGAGTCCCAGTGCCTGTGAGTTTCCTTTTCATACCCCTTACCTGTCCTCAGTTCCAGACCTAAAAACTAGGGGACTGGACTGGACGATCCTTCCAGGTGCTTCTGCTTTCAGGTGTCCTCATCTGGGCTCAGGAAGAGGGGGTTGAGGGGCATGCAGAGCCCTCTGTCTGCAGGACAAATGAGGCCCAGCTGTTGTCACAGGAGCACACAACATTCACACTTGAAGTTGGGAACTACCGATTACAGAGTTTATGGTTTTTGTTTTGTCTATTTCTTTAATAAAAAAAAGTCCTTCATAAAGACCAAAACTACTTTAGGATAACCCTATCCCAAATCATACATCCCAAAATCACAGAGATTAAGGTGGCACATGTGTTATCAGGACTTCTAAGGGGGACCACAGTGCTTTCTGCCACATGTCAGAATGCATTTCACGTCTCATACAAGCCAGTAAGGAAAATAACCTGCCAAAATGCATTTCTAAGTATAGCTAGTTGTTTGAGGTTATAAAATTAGAAAATTGTACAATTGGTAAACAGTATTTTATTTTAAATTAATAAAATTAGTAACTAGACCATTTTATGAGATAAATAATAATCTGAAACTGCTTCGTTTCTTAAATGTAGATTGTTATTTTCAGTGATTGGAAATAGTTTGATTTCCTACGTAGGGTGAGCCAGAGAAAGTACTTTATAAATAATGGTCATTTGAAGCTGTCTAGACAATATTTTTACCTTTTTTTTTTTTTAAGCCAACCCCTGACCCCCAATAGATAATAATATGCTCACACAGATCCCATGGTCTGTGAGGTTAGAATTAATAATACTCCTTATTATTTTGGCCTGGGGGAGACCAGTAGGGTTCTACTCTGCTTTTTGTTCTTTGTTTTGACCATGCTGCAAACTCAAAGCTGCTGGCTGGCCCTTGGTGCTTAATTGTGGTGTTTGCAGCCTGGTCCCCTGGAATCACTGAGTGGCTCCTTGTGGACTCCCTGCCAGCACTCGGTCCTTTGCCTTTGGTCCTCACCTGAGAGCTGAGTGGCCACCGTTTCCGGGGCGCCCACCCCAGAAGCCTTCGCTTTGGAGGACCGCATAGGGGGCCACCCATGTATAACGACGAGTTGTCAGCAGGACTCTGGGGGAAAGGTATTGGTGAGAAGATTGCTGCAGCCGTGTCTAATCCAATTTCTTGCACGTCTGGGGAAGAGAAAGAAGCCATCCGCCTATTCTCCGTTTCCCTCTCAGACAGCCCAGGCAGCTGAGAGAGGCCACGGGCTCCTCTCCCCTCCCAGGGCTCCCTGGCAGCCTGTCATTGCTGCATTATGGCAAGATGCTGCGGCCGGCCGCAGTCCCAGCCCGACTAGGGAGTCTGGAGCTCGCTTGTAGGAAGAATAGCCCAACCCCATTCATCAGCACTGTGAGGACCTGAGCTGACTCAGAGGAACCCCCACCGTGTCCTCTCCCGGTTTCCATTTGATGCCCATGTCTCACTGGGATGGTAGCCCCAGAATAGCTCCTGGCACGTTGCCTCTGAGCCGAGGAAATGAAGACATCTCCTCAAGAGTTCCGCAGTCTGAGCAGCAAGAGCCCACCTGGCCAGTCCGCTAAGCCACACGCTTGCTCTGGGCCAGCCACTTCCTCACAGGGCTAGATGCTTTGCTTCCCAAAGCCTGTTTCCCTTTGTATAGAGAGAGTTGACAGTGATGCTCTGAGTGCCTTTGGGACGTTGTCAGGATAACATGAAGAACAGATACAAAAATTACACAGACTTCTAAGAAAAAAGGTGAGGATAGGTAACAGCATTAGCATTATTTACAAATAATAGAAGTAGCGCGCATGAAGGAACATGAAATCTTTTCTTTACACCTAGCCATGGGGAGGGCTGAGGAAACCACATAGCTGAGGGACTCAGGGCCCTTCCTGACTTGGAACTCAGAAAGACCTGGGTTCAAACCCCTGCTCAGCCACTTGCTATCCGTGTGATCCTAGGCAAGTTACCTAAGTTTGGGGCACAGCAATTTCTTTATCTAAAAGGGGAGTTTTAAGGGTTTTACGGGGATTAATAATGCTGGGAAAGCCCTGTGCACACTGCCACTCAAGGCTCTTTTTCCAGATGTTTCCTCAGGGTGGGAGTGGGGGTTGCAGAAGGAAGCAGAGAAAAAAGCAGTGGTGACCCAGAGGAAGCCCCGGCTTGGAAGGACCAAGCCCACCAGTGGCCCCCAGGTAGGCCCCATCCCTCCACCTGCACCAGGAGCTTAATGAACCTGCATCTGGCCTGTTTGTCCTTGTCGTGTTTGCCCAGTGCCAGCTGCGAAGCCCAGGAAATGATAGATAACCCTGGCTGGGGCTGCCTGGAAAGGATGTTCTGGTTCGTCACATTAATACTCGCTGCTCTGGTCAATAATTTACTGGAGGCTCGGGTGAGAGGGGGGCACTCGGCTCTGTACCTGGACCTCCTCTCCAAGGCTCTGGGTACCTGGGCCGTAAAATCCTAACTGCAGACACCAGGGAGGCACAGCAGTGACCTAATTTTCTCTTATCAGGCATAAGGAAGAAGTCCCCGTGGAGTCTTGCCCATTTCCAATATAAATAATGTAATTCCCCTGCCTCCCTGCTAGGGGAGGAAGGGGCAGCCTTTGATCTGAAGGAATTAAGTCAGTAAACAAAAGTGAAGAAGGCTGCGGAGGCGGCTCCTTGTAGGTACCTGCTGTGCCATTTGCCCTGAGAGAGAGGAGTTAAATTCAGACAAGTGAAGTGGACTGTGGGGACAGCCTCGCTCCCACCCGCCCTCCCCCGGATCTCCCTGAAGTCTCCCTTTATCACCAGCCGAGCCCCAGGACATCTTCCTGGGACCCCAGCACGCGCCTGCCGCAGCCCAGCCTGTGCATGGTCCTCCCCAACTCTCCCGGCAATGGCCCAGCTTTGCTGTTTGTAATTTTTAGTGGAAGATAATTCTGGGATCCTCAGTCCAGGGTCCCCAGGCTGGAGAAGGGCTCCTTCTGAGGGAGGAAGGGGTTCTGTGGCAGCCAGAGCCACTAAGACTGTGTCCCACAGAGTGTCACTCAGGCTTCCAGCCTGTACTTCAGGAGAGCAGGTTCTTGTCCCTCTGACTCTCTGCCTCCGGCTGTGTGGCCTTGAGTAAATCCCTTCCACTTTCTGGGCTTTCACGTCTTTGGCTGCACAGGGTCAGGTTTGGACCAGAGAAACTCTGAGGCTCCTTCTGATTCCAACAGTCTTCTAATGTCAAGTATGTTTCTAAAGGAATTCCGCAGGCTGATCTCCCAGGCCCTGTCAAACCAGTTTCATCCTCCAGGGAGCTGAAAGGAGTGACTGACCTAGTATCCCAAAAGGCAACAAGTTGGACTAGGTCCCCTGAATGTATAGCCAGCCTCACCCCGTCCCTTCTAGCCCCACACGCCTCTGGCACAAACTGGGGAGTGGCAATTGTGGTGTAAGCCCCCAGGTTAATGTGAAGGGCAGTGGGCAACAGGGCGGGGAGTTGGCATGTCTATTCTGGACTTCCTGCCACCTCCTCCCCGGCAGTGGGCCCAGCTCCAGTCGGACCAGGGAGAGGATGAGGTGGCAGGTGCTACACTGTCGGCCAGGCCTGCTTTGACAGTTGCTCTGCCCCAAAATCCACGGGGGACCTCCCTTCTTTGCCCACGCCCAACCCCTCCCGGATCTTCCCCTCCCAGCCGTAGTTCCTGAGGCAGAATCTATTAAGTCCTTCATATTAGCCAGCAAAGGGAGAAACAACCCTCTTTCATCTTAACTGGAGTGAATTTGCATTAACACCTGGGGAGTTCTGTTTGCCTTGAGAAAGCACATTGCTATTCTGAGCTGCACACGCTGCGGAGCTGGTTGCAGTGTCCTATTCTTTTATTAATACGGCTTCTCTCTCCTCCCTCCTCTTTCCCATGGAAGGGGAGAGCCGCTGGGGATGCCACGACTCCCCCTTACCCCCACAGGAAGGTCCTGGAAACTCCAAGAAGGGAGAGTGGGAAGCAGCTCCCAGGTGGATCAAGCGTCTTCCTCCCACAAGACCACCCTACTCCCCAACTGCACAACTCCAGGAAGCCACCAGGCTCCGGGGGCAGCTCCCAACACAGCCCAAACCCAAGGCCCCCATTCGCCAAGTCTGCTGTGGCCAGTTCCTGCTCAGCGTAGGGTGGAAGGGCCCCAGAAGGCAGACGCGGCCCACTTCGCGGAGCTCCTTAGGCAGGGAAGGGGATGGGGAGATGCAGATAACTCAGGGATGGCTCCCACAGGGCTGGGGGACCCCAAAGTCGTGATGTGGAAGTCATAGCGTTACAGGTAGGCCTGACTCGGAGGCTGCTGTGGGTCTGCCCAAGAGTACTGCTCCCAACCTTCCAGCAGCAGGACCGGCATCAGTCACCTCACGTCCTCCTCGATGCAACTTAGGGTGATTGCACCTGGGAAATGTCTGGGACGGTGTGGGTTGGACGGATCTTGTTTTTGGGTCTCAGATCTGGAGACTGAGGTTGCAGAAGGAGAGAAAGGGCGGGCAACAGTGGAGGGAACAGTGAGCAATAGCACGCCTGCCCTCTGCCTCACCTGCCTTCTAGTCTTTCCAGAGGCTCCGCTCCTCCGAGTCCAGACCTGGAATGGACGTGAGCCTTCTCTCCCTCTCTCCGGCTCCCATGGGCCCAGAAGCTGAAGGAGGCTGAGAGTCCTCGATGAGTAGTGAACAGCACCACCCTGCCCCTACCCTCACCCCACTGATCCCAGAAGATAGGGAAGGGGAGGAAAATGCAGGGCTGACACGTGGGACCAGGCTCCATCTTCTTAGGAATGGGGAGCTGGTCAGAGAGAGGGTCCCACAAAGACTGTGAGTGGCACAGCAGAGCTGGAGTGGGGTGGGGGACCACCCCCAGTGCTGCTCAGAGGAGAGGCCTTGACCTCTCAGCCCTCACATTCCTCTCCTGCATGATGGACTCAGTTCCCGCCGACCGCAGGGTCATCATGAGGCTTGAATGGGATCACGGATACCGTGTTCTGAGCCAGTGTCTGCTGCAGGGAGAGTTTATTAAATGATGCCTGCCGCTGAGTGGTTATAGCTATTTTACTATTAGCTTGTCCTGACTCAGTTATCAGAGGAGACAGCTCAGGGAAGCAGGGGCCATCTTTTGCCAGGATGGGTTCTCCTGCAGCTCTCCCTCCCACTCTTGCACCCTGAGCAGCTGGGGCCCTCTCCAAACCACCCTGAACTTCCCCGCCACCTCCCCACACCGGACCAAGAAGAGAGGGGCGGGAAATGCTCCCAGCATTGGGGTTCTGGCTTTTGTGTATTGACCTCAGGAGAGGGGCAAGTGGTTGCAAATATCCCCAAGTGGATGATGGCTGCAACTGGCTTGGGCACAGCCCCTTGGGACTTGGAGGGGAGTCTAGAGAGTCTGGAGTCCTGGGTTGGTATCAGCATTCCAAGGGCATCCCCAGCCCCTCTGGCAGCCTGCTCGCCCCACGCAAGACTGGGTCCATGCCAAGTGCAAAGTCTGCTCTCTCCAGTGACATTTACCGGCTGGGAGGTGGCCACCCAGACATGAAATCAGTGCCAGCCTGAGGATAGCCCACTTCATTAGAGGCAGCTCCGCTCTGCTGCATAGGTCAGCACAGGGCAAGCACAGCCCCTTCCTCAAGCCCCCTGTCTCCTCTCAGGCCATTCAGCCCTCCTGCCTGATGCCAGAGGGCAGGTCCCAACCCCTCACCCTGGCACTGTGTCCGGGGTCAGGGACACAACATCCCTCTGAGCACCTGCTCTGGCCAGACAATGAAGAAGATGGAAATATTAACAATAGTGATCTGTGTTGGCCAGGACGTACTTGGTCTGTCTCCTTAATCCCCAGCAGTCCCAGGAAGGCCACATGTACACTGAACTGTATACACCAGCTCTAGTTCATGGCAGCGGCTCCCACTTAGGTCATTACCTGGTGGCATCATGAGAGCCTCGTGCAATCACCGTTGCTCCCACATGAGACAGCAGGAGACTGAGGCTCAGAGAGGCCAAGTGACTTCTCAGAGATGGGGTTTGAAGCCTTTCCTCCGGGTCAGCTCGAAGCAGGCTGGACAGAAGTCCTCCCCTGATATCACTTGGGTGTGGCCGCAGGCCCTCTGAGGGGTCTCAGCAGTGGAGACAAGACCTTGGGCACAAAAGGTGTGAAAGGGGCTGTCCAGGGGCTGGGGCAAATTCTGGGAGGAAAGGTCCCAGTCCTGGCCTCAGCCCCAGGAGAGAAGGAATTGGGGATATGCTGTTGGGCTTGGTGCTGCTGGGTGCACGGGCTCGTTCATTCACCTGCCTCTCCACTGGCAGCTCCTCACTGAGCCTGTCCAAGGCAGGGCGGTGTGGGCCTGGCAAAGTGGAAAGAACACAAGTCCTGGGTGCAGGCGTGGGCTCCGCCTCTTCCCAGCTGGGGGTCTCCAAGCAAGTCACCTCACTGCTTTGGCTCCAGTTTTCAAAGCTGAAAAACAGGGTCACACTTATGTCTGCCTTGGATGAGTAAATGAGACAATGTGCTTAAAGTGCTCAGCACTGTGCCTGCCACCGAGCACCCCACAACTGCCAGGGTGCACACACACACGTGAGAATGATCTCCCATCATTCTCATTTATCTAGCATGTTGGATACAAAACCCAGTCCTGATCCACTTGTAACTTCCAGAGCAGCTAGGGCAAGCGGGTGGCCAAAATCTTCTTGTCTAATTACCCTGTGCCCAGCACAGAGCCTAGCACAAAGTAGGTGCTCAGTACTGATTTGCTGAGTGAATGACGGAGTCTTGGTTTCCCCGTCTGTGGAATGAGGATCTTAATGTGCCTGAGAATCTTACCCCACTCCCTAGGCCGTTGTGCAATTCAGGTGAAATGATGGCTCAGAAATCATTTGTTTTTATAATTAGAATGCTGAGGAGGAGGAGGAGAAAGAGGAGGAGGGAGGTGGTGACTTCCCAGCAAGCAGTGTGGGGCCCGGGAGAGAGTCTGGGGCATGATGTCCCCCTGGCCAGCTGGTCAGGACAGCTGAGCTATAATCACCATAGTGCCTGGTCATCATGCTGCCACCCCCTCCCTCAGGCCCTGTGGCCTAGAGGAGCACCCTGTCAATGTCTCCTTCC
>NW_006430462.1:3776145-3788503 GCF_000325575.1 Pteropus alecto
TTAGCCAGTCCTGCCTGAAACCACTGGCCCTGCCACTCGAAGCCACCACTGCCTCCTCCTCCTCCGCCAGCCTGAGGAGCCGGGCGGGGGCTGCGAGACAGGCATAAGCCTCAAATTTGTGAATCTTCTCCTCCTCTGGGTCAGGCGACACTGCTGTATCCCCATTTTACAAATAAGGACCTTTTCCCAGAGGCCAGAGACTCACCCAGGGTCACGCGAGTGAATCGCAGGACTGTCACTCAAGCACTGGCTGATCTGGTCCCAGAGTTCCCACGTTTAACTTCCACTATCTTCCTCCCCGCTCCAGTTTCCCCTGGGCACTAGAGAGCTGCAGACATCCTGAAGCTTCCAGCCCTGCCGAGCCTGAGAGAAGGGCTGCCGCCTGCTCATCCCCTCCCAGCGTCCCAGGGACAGCATGATGGATGAGGATCCTCTGGGGGGCAGGTGCATCACGCCCACACACGTGCCGACCGACCATCAGGTGATGGATCTTTTCCTCCTCTCCCCTCCTCAGGGGTTTGGCTCCATCTGGTCAGGCACAGCGCCAGGCTGATGGATGGACTGCCTGCTGGGCCACCCTTGCTACCACTGCCATCCACATCCTTGCCACTGTGCTCCAGGGTCAGGAGGGTGGCTCTGTCGTCCCTCGTTCAGTCATTCGACAAACACATCAAGGGCCTACTATGTACTGGAACACAGAGCAAGCAAGACAGACTGGAAAACAAGTCGTCACCCTCCGGTGTGGCAAATGTAGTCACAGGGCAAATAGAGGGAAGCAATGAGAGCCAGAGGAGGCCTCTGACCAGATCTGACGGACCAGGGTGAGGGGTCTGACTAAGGCAGGAAGAGAGCAGCTTATGTGAAGTCCTAGAAGTAAGAAAGGGCAAGGCATGTTCATGAAGTTTCGACAAGTCAGGATGACTAAGGCAGGGAGATGGGATGGGGGTAGTGGATCAGAGACGGCCAGGGAGTGAGGCCAGGTTGGGTGAGAGGATTGAGGAGCCAAGTCGACACTTCCAAAAGACCCTGCTGCTGCCAGGGGAGGGCAGCCTGCGGAGGGTCTGCAGAAACTGAGGAGCAGAGGGCGGCCCTGGTGGGGTGGGGTTGGAAGAGGCAGCTGAGGGGAGGAGTGTGAAAGACTGTGGAGCCGACAGTGGTCAGTGCCGGAAGCCGGGGGCGGGGCTGATAGTATTAGCCCCACTTTAATAGATGAGGAAACCAAGCCTTGGTAATGGGGAAGGACTTGCCCAAGGTCACGCAGAGAGGAGAGGCAGAGCTGGGCTGGAGGTAGGGTTGTGTGAGAGCCGAGAGCCCCTGTTCCCCCAGCAACCAGACCACGTCCCCAGGCTTAGCCTGGCTGGGCATGGGTGTCTGAGGACACCCCCCACCAGCACCAGCACTCCTTCATTCAGGAAGGCAGCTGTCCCTTCGTGCTGCCACGGACAGGAGCCAGGCAAGAAATATCACATCATTAAAATGACAAATCCCTTCACTAACTGAACTGGAAGGCCTGTCTCCCTGCCTCCGATCCCTTCGGTTCCCCTCTTTTCCTCTCCCCCCAGGCTCATAGTCCCTCTCAGACTGGCAGGAGAGCACGGCTGGGACCACCTCGTCCCTGAGACGACCTTGGGTCTCCAGCCCTCCAGCAGGGACCCAGGAGGAGTGTGGGGCAGGGCTGAGGGCTCTGTTCCACAGCCGAGGACACAGGATCAGAGAAGGGACGAGACTCTCCAGCTGGGGCCCCCTCCTCTGCAAGGGTCCTGGACATTGGCCTCAGGTTAGCGGCAGACCATATGGAGCGGGAGCTGCCCCAAGTGACCCCAAAGGCCCCATCCAACGCTGGGATTCCACAGCCATGTCTTGCCCCTACTCCAAACAAGTCCAGACCAAGATTCGCTATTCCAGAATAGTGTTCCTAGCCCGTGATCAGCTATCTATAGAGCTTTTCTTCAGGGTCAAACCTGTCTCCCACCTGGGACGTTTTCTTGTCTGAGCCTTACCCTGGGGAGGACGGGACAGGGGTCTTTCTCTTGAATTTACAGGCAGGCACCCCGACAGCCTAGGCAGGCTGCTGCCCTGGGTTTTCCCCACATCTGACAATGTGGGGCTGACCCTGTTTTTTTGTTTGTTTGTTTATTTGTTTTTTGACTAAAAGCTAAGGCTGAGCTTGTGCAGGGCCTGGCGCGTGCTGAGTGAGCACATGTCTCTCCCCACATCCACTCAGATACATCCACAGCTCATCCATGCCTGTGTGTGTGAAGTCCACGCCTGTGTGTGTGAATTCCACACCTGCAAAGCGCACTGCACACACAGATGCATATGCCCACAACGTGTCTGCCCAACTGGGCACCTGCTCTGCCCTGGCCTTGGGTTCTTGGGCCCCAGGTATTAAGACCCCTGCAGGTGCATTTCCATCCTAGAGTATAAGCGTGCACACACACCTGGCCACAGATGCACTTGTCTGTACTGACATGCCCACGTGCATCCTTGCAAGCCTAGACCCCTCATGTGACCACCAGACCTGTCTGTGGACATCTGTGTTGTGTGTTCACAGACATTGGGGGCCCCATGTGGGGTCCGGGACTTTTTTGGGAAGCAGGGCAAGTGAATAGATGCTGGGAGACACCGCTCAGATCTGCAGGCAGCCCCGGTTCCCAGAATGACCCCCCCCACTCCCCATTCCTCCTCCAGGCCCAGCCAGCAAGGACACACTGTCCGTCCGCCTAGTGTCCTGGTCTCCTTGGACGCAGACAGAGCCCACAGAGGCGTCTGGCGCATCCTGACTCGGCCACAGGAACTGCACCGCTGCCCCCGCGGCCCCCTTCCCTGTGCTCAGTGCCGTCCTGCCTGTCCTTTCCCACCTGCTGGGCAGCTGCACCAGCCTCCCACTCCCAACCCTCCCAGGTCCATGATGGGGAGAGGGTTTCTTTCAGAAATCACCATGAAGGGTCCCTAAGCCTTCCCCCATGACCTTAGGCAGGTCTTTCCTCTATCAAGACCTCAGTGTTCCCATCTGAAAAATGGGAGGGAGGTTGAACTAGAAATTCACCAAGGTTCTGTCCATCTCTGGCTATTCAATTCTCCCAAAGGTCAGGAGAGAGAAGACAGAAGATGGGGTCTGGTGGGGAGATACACGGAAGAAGAAGCAGGGTTTTAGGGACAGCCCCTCCCTAGCCCACCACCAGACCTCACAGGGTTTGGGCTGGGGATCAGAGCACCCCTGAGTCTGGGACTGTGCTCGGTGTGCATTCTCCCAGATGATCTCGGCCCTCTCCCAGCGAGTGCTTCATTGCCATTTCACAGATGAGGAAACTGAGGCCGGGGTAGATGCGTGAGGAGCCAGAAGTCCCCCACCTCCTTGCACTTCCCTATACTAAGGGCCACACTGTGGGAGCCATGCCTGAGACGAATCCAGTACTCCCTGTCCTGCCCTCTTTAGGGAGGGTGGCCTTCCGGGAATGGCTTTCTCCGGAGCCAGGCACCTCCCCCACCCTGCTCCTGGCTCCTGGCTCTGAGCCCACCCCTCAGCACTGCCCATCCATCTGCTGTAGCTTCCTGGCAGGGCCAATGGGCCATATATCACCTGACAAGCCTGAGGCAGCTGGCCAGGTGGGTGGGCAGGGCATTGCTGAGAGCTCTGGACCCTGAGTGTGACCCACCTCAGTGCTGATGGTGGTATTTCAGGCACTGTCTCCTGCCTGTGTACAGAGAGTTGGGGCCAGCGGAAGAGGGGCCCCACTAAAGTCTCAAAGCCCACCCTGGGGTAGCCACTTATTATGGGGGAGGCATGAGGACACGGTTCAGGCTGCAGGGTGATCTGGCTGAAAGGGAGTATAGGTGGGTCTGATGGCCTGTAGATGGAGAGCATGGAGGTTGAGTGTTTGGCAGGAGAACAGAGATTTTATCTCCCCAACCCCACCTGCGGAGTAATTTGCTGATGTAGATAGCTGAGGCGCTATCTCCTGGCTAGCCAGAGGGAAGTGCCTCGGCCCCACATCAGCCTCCTGCCCCCTCATCCCCACACCTGCCCTCACTTGCCAGGGCTGCCTCTGTAGGGAGTCTCCAGTTCATTCATTCATTCATCCATCCATCCATCCATCCATCCATCCATTCATCCCGCCAACAACTATGTATGAGCTACTGTATGCACAACAGAGGGATGCAGTGAACAAAATCCAGCACCAGGCAAGAAAGAAGAGTCCACAGTGCGTTAAGCTGAGTGAGTAAAAGCCAGGACAGTAAAGCAGAGCAGTGGGAGAACAGGTCTTGTGTGTGTGTGTGTGTGTGCGCGCGCGCGCGTGTGTGTGTGTGTGTTTAAGCTAGGGTGGCCAGGAAAGGCCCTTTGGGAAGGCGACTTTTGAGTAAAGACCTAAGGAGTGAGCAGTGAAGATGTCTGGGAGAAGAGCATTCCTGGGAGAGACACACAACAAATGCAAAGGCCCTGAGGCAGGCGTGTGCCTGGCTCTCCGCCAAGAGTAGGTGGGGACCAGGGGAGGCAGCTGGAGCAGAGAGATGAAGAGGGAGGTATCTGGGGCCCCTTGATGATTTTGGCTCTCGCTCAGAATAAGGTAGATGCCACTGGAAGGCTGTGAGGGAATCATGCTTGAGTTTAGGCCGGCGACCAGTGGTAGGTGAGGGGACCAATGGGAGGGACATGTGACAGAGGCTCTCTGTCCCTGGTTTGTTTGTTCTCCTTCCTTCCCCTGCTTCCTGTTCTTTTTCTTCTTTTTTTTTTTTCTTTATTAATTAATCCAGCAAACGTTTATCGAGTGCCAAGCTTAATTCCAGCCTTTTGTGAATTCAATCCAAAGGATGCTCGACCTGCCTGCCCTCCACAAGGCACCCCACAATGTCTGCCCTGTGTGCCTGGGGTAGGGGCCGGGCCCACCTCAGCCCTCTCCACGCTCCAGTTGGTCGACTCGCCTTGCGTGCCCTTCGCTTGGGTGCAGAGATTCACACGAGATAGTCACGCGGGTGTAGAATGGCAGCTGTGTGTGTGCGGAGAGGCCACCAAATGTTGGTGTTCGGGGCTGGTGGGCCTCACGCTCATAAGACCAGTGTTGAGCACACACAGGTTGTTGCCTCCTCTCCCTGGGCCTCAGTTTCCCCATCTGAGAAATGAGTAGGGTGAGAGGACCTAAGACCCCTTTCTATTCTAAAATGAGGACACTCCATGGTTACCCAGAGTCCCAGGGACCAGAAGTGGGAGGGCACAGGTTTGTGGTTTCACTTATACAGGCAGGACATTAATGTCTACAGTGAGCTCACAGAGAAGGCTGCACAGAGCTGTGTGAACCCATGTGAGCACAGGGGATATGCATGTGAGGACACAGGGAGGGGCCGGGCTTATGGGAGCCCCTCCACTCCATTCTATAGAGAACTGGGCTTTGGGGTCCCTTTGTGTAGTGCTCTTAGAGGCATCCTCCTGGCATGATGGGACCCCAGGTCTGGGATGGGCTTGTATAGACCTGTGGCAGGGACCCGCCTCACTCGGCTGCCCCAAGGAGCAACAGAAGAGCAGGAGGTCCCAGTGGTGACCCAGCCCCAGCAGGAAAGGGGCCCCGTCTCCTGCTCCCTGCCTGTGGCCCTGCGTGGCCCTGCAGTTCACCCCGGTCCCCCACAGCTCCTCTAATTACACAGCTATAAAGCACAAATCTCTAACGATCCAATTAGTAACGCCATTACTGCTCTGTCCAGGATTAAAATTACCAATTAAACTGCTGTCGATTTTATCATCACTTAGGCTCGACACAACCAGGGCACTGTGGGCCAAAGAGGCCCATTAGTGGGCCCTTGGGTGGAGCGCCAGGCGGCTAGGGCCAGGGCTGCAGGCCTAGCTCAGCCCTGGAGAACAGTGGTTCAGAAGGAAGTCCCTCCACCTACCACCCCTGGCATCCTAGTGCTCTGCCCTAGCCCCGTCCCCCAACATGGGGACTCCAAATGATCATAGCCCAGTTTCCTATAGAACTGGTGGAGGGGCTCCGGCAAGACCAGCCCCTCCCTGGGCAGCGCCTCCAGTCTGGGCCTCTTCCACGATCCTCTCATCAAAACTCACCCATTCCATGTCCCATTCTCTCAGTGCCAAGCTAAGCATACAGTTGACCCTCATCTGAGAGCCTGGCCCCCACTTTCCCTGCCCCATCTCTCTGCCACCGCAGCGCCCTCTGCCCACAGGCTCGAGGTGCCTTCATTACACGATGTGGAGTATGGGGTGCCACTCTGAAGAGCTGCTTGTCAATGGTCAGCGTTGTCTGTATCCCAGGTGACATGCAGGGGCCCCTTTTGGGGGTCCCTCAGTGCCTTGTCTCAGAACAGGGGAAATATTGGAGCATAAAGCCAGAACCCAGGGAATAGGCAAGTGCTGGCTCTGCCTCTGGCGGATAGTGAGCTCCCCATCCCTGGAGATATGCAAACATAGGCTGCACCCAGGCCACGTGGCAGCAGGTGAAAGCAGCAGCTCACACATGGGGAAGGGTAAATGTTGGGCTAGGTGACTGAAGCCAGGTAAATAATTTGGTTCTCCTGAGAGAGAATTTGAGGGATGGCAGGAGGGGTCTGGGCAGCTGGAGACAGGGAGGCATGCACCAAGCCGAAAACTCAGCCCAAGGGGTGTGCTAAGGGTTTCTGGTCTGCAGCACCTCAAGAACCTCTCTGAGACACCGCTGGAACAGTGACAGTGAACATCTGTGCTCTGCCTGGACCCTGGGCTTGGCAACTTCCGCGCCTTCCTCTTTCTGTGCTCACCCTGAGAAACAGATGCCCTAATTCCCAGATGAGGCGCTAAGATTCCGAGTTCCAATGGCTTGCCTGAGGTCACACAGTTTCTCTCTTGGGTCTGACCTGAGAGGACATGTTTGTGCCCCTTGGCAAGGGTCTTGCACATTTCAGCACCTTTGCAGTTCCTTGTTCAAGTGGAAGCTTACACATTGATTGCCCTTTGTGTCACACAGAAAGATGCAGAGTTAAGGGTGCAGGCCTCTGGGAGACTTCAGGGTCCCAGCCTCACCCCACTTCCAAGATGGCGAGACCTTGCAGGGAGAGCCGCCTCTCACCCCCCACCACCACAGATCGACCAAAGATGGGGCCTCTTCTCGGGGAGCAGCTGCCCCAGGCGGGTTGGGGGAGTGTCTAGTCAGAGGCAGCAGACTGAGGCAGGGATCTGGGATCCCAGAGCAATTAGGAGCTGCCTCTCGCCTCCTCTCATGCCAGCTGTCACAGCTATCATTCAGGAAGTGGGCTTGGAGCAGGGGCTGGGCCCTCAGTACCCACGATCTCCTTCCCAGCTAGCAGCCTGGCCATGCCCCGGGGGTAAGCTCCCATTTCCCAGAGGGAGAAGCCAAGGCCCAGCGGGGACCAGGAGTAGGGATCTCTGTCATTTTCTGGGTGGGACATGCCCAAATTCCACTCGCCCTGCCCAGACTTGGTTTCCCCCACCAGGCCTTCTTCCTCTGGAGCAGTGTTTCTAATTCTGGCTGCATCTTGGAAGCTCCTGGGGAGCTTTTTAAACAATGCCTCTGCCCAGTTCCCAGGCCAGGCAGGTAGGAGAAAATTCTCCTGGGTCAGGGTGCGAGGAGGGGGCAGAGCAGAGTGAGTGCCTGTGCCTGTCTCTCCAGGACCAGGTTTTTGCACTTATTGATAAACTCTGCCCTGAGGCTTCTGTGCTCCTGTGGCCATGCCTCCCTCTGCCTCCTAGACCACTTCTGGGCTCAGGGGAGTCTGGAGGCCAGAGATAGAGGCTCTAAAGTTCCATCTTCGGCAACATGTGTCAGCACTGTGTGTGCCAGGAACAGCAGCACCAGGCACTGTCACCTTCATCATCTCATCAGATCCTCACAGCAACCCTGGTTGGCTGTGTAATGGCAGCATCAACCCCATTTTACAAGAGAGAAACCGAGGCAGGACAGGTACCATACTCAGGGTTCATCCCAGCCACACCAGACTCCAAGTCCAGTGCTCTTTCTCCATCACCAAGTTGCTTCTCAAGGAGCAACAAATTCAAGGACCGATCCCCTTCATCTTATTTCCTTCTTGTGAACTCTGTCACCTTTTCTGCCCAGTCTACCCTTGTTGCCTGTGAGAGATGGCATCTGAGGGCTCAGAGCAGGTGCCCAGGGCAGAATGGGATCAGAGCAAACAGGGGCCTCTAAGTTCTGGCCTACACCCTCTCCCGGCTGGGTCTGCCTCTGCAAGTCTATAAATTCCATTATTCATCAAGTGACTGTGTGAGTTTGCCCAGACGATGAATATTTTATTCACCTCCAGACACTGTCCCCAGCGGGTTCTTGGAACAGTATTATTCCCTAGCCAAGGAGTAGAGGCCAGAGCCTCTGCCCTCCCTGGACAGCCACTCCCCACTTTATGCACCTCCCACCTCCCCAGCAGCCCCCCAGCTCAAGCAGGGCTGCTGCCAGCAGTTCTGGCATGACCTTGAGCTTGGTGCTTGCCTTCCCTCCACTTCGATTTCCTCCCCTGGGCAATGGGTTCATTAATTGCCTTGTTGGGCTTTCAGTGTCTCTCAATAACTTCACCCTACTCGTCAGAGCCCTTGACTGCGGGCTCTGCCAGGAGCTCTCCCTGGTGCTGAACATGAGTGGTGAGTGAAGTGAGGCCTCAGAGGAGTGGTCTCCTGGCTGAGGAGCGTGGGGAGCATACTGATTTTGACAGGAGAGAGCTCCAGGGTCTAGGAGGAAAGGGTCCAGGCTCTAGATAAGGTGGTCTCCATTTCTTTCCCACTGCATTCCTGTCACTTTGTGGATTCTCTCAGAGTCACAGGTGGGTTCAGCACCCTATGTCTTCAGCACCCTGAACCAAGTGAGGTCCATGGAGACCCTTCTTAGGAGGGGTCCACAAGCCTCCCAGTGACACCCTGAGGAGTGCAGTATGATGGCAGCAGCACTTTCCCCAGATGGGGGAGCGACAGACATAATTCACACCTTGCAATCATGCCATCTGCTCCCCTGTGAAGTGCAGAGAAGAGGACGGGGCTGCAGTGTTGAAGGGTGGGTGATCGTTCGTTTGTTTGTTCATTTATTTATTTATTCATTCATTCATTCGTTTTCTCATTCATTCATTAAGCAGATGTTCATCTAGCCCCTGTCTCCTTTCTAAGCCAGGCACAAGATATAGGGGAGGCAGACCTAGACACTGCTTCTCAGAGCTGAGGGGTGGTCAACTTCTGAGCTTCTATCCACCTGGCTCCGCTTCCTCCTGAAGTTCCCTTTACTCATAGTAAGAGCCCCCATGTTCTGTGCACTGAGCACTCACATGCAGGATTTAAGCATTCACTACGGGGGCTAGATGTTCCTATTTAACAGGTAAACTGAGGCTCAGAAAGGTGAGCTTAGACACCCAAAATCACATACCCAACTCTGGGTTCTCCATTCAGAGATCTTACTGCTCATGGCACTGTGTCTCCTACCTCATGTCAAAGACTTTTTCAAGCCCAGCCTCCATGTCCTTTCTCTGTAAAAACTGCCCTCTCCTTCTCCACCACCCTTCAGCGGACAGTGAGCTGCGGCCTCAGCCATGCTGCCTAGCCCTCTTGCTCTGTGGGCGTACAACACTTGATCTGTGAGCCCAGATATAAGCAGCTCCCCTTCAACCTCTCACTCTTGGCCTGGCTTGTTCACAGAACCTTGCACCTGGGGCTGCCCAGTGACCCCAGGTGCACAGCAGTGGAGGGCTAGGGAAATTGATGATGGTTCACAGAGGCAGCATTTCTCCGAGCCTGAAAAGGCAGGGAGAGGTCAGTATAGCTCAGAGCTTGGACCCTACAGCCCTGGCTCCTGTCCCAACCCAGCTTCCACTCTGGGCTTGAACTTCCAGCACTGCCTCATAAGGCTGCATGTCTCAATCTTGTCCCTCCAGTGGGGACAAAGACAAACTGCCTTCAGAGATTTGGGGGACTCAGCAGGTTACATTGCACAGCCCAAGTGTAACCCATGTACCCATCTGAGAAGGGGAAGCAGGTGCAGTTGGTGGCATGTGGAAGCCCCATAGGCCCACAGCCAGCTCTGTGGGACTTGGCTTTGCACTAGGGGAGAGGACAGGGACTAGCCTGAGTCACTAGGGGACTGGGATGTCAGGGATGGCCCAAGTAGTGGGGTGCACTACGGCCTTGTGGCTATTATCCCCAGCAAGTCCTGTCCCTTTGACCTGGTGGAGTCTGCACCAGGGAGCAGCCTGGTACAAGGTGGACAGCCTGATCCCTCGGCCACAGACCAAGGCTGAGGTCTAGGAGAGGCCCATGTCAGACCTGCAGAGCCTGGCCATGCACTGTAAGCCCACCCACTTGATTTTTGTTTGATTATCTCAGAGACTGTTTTTGCCCCATTCTTTGAAAATTCTCCACCAGGGCAGCAAGGCTGGGAGCTGCAGAGGATGCAGCAAGAGCTAGCTGTCCCTCTGTCAGGCAAGTATCAACGTGCTCTGTGGCAGCCTCTTGGGGAATCACCAGGAGCTGGGTTTCCCACAGAAATTCAGCAGATTCCAGCCCACACTCCCTCGGCACAGGGGTCCTGATTTAGAACCAGTTGGCCTGGGCTGGTGCAGCCTGGCCTCTCAGTAAATACCACAAGAGTGAGCTGCTGCAGCTCACACTCTCAATCAATATGTAGCAGCTATAATTATTATTAATTCATATTCCTTGGGGAGATTTTCATGCTAATAGGAAAGTCCCAAGAGGTACAGGGGAGCACTGCTAGGCACCTCTCATATGTGACATCGTTTCATCCTCACAGCTGCCTGGGAGGTAGCATTGCCACCCTCACTTCATGGGGAGGAAACTGAGGCCCCAGGAGGTTAAGGGAGGTGATTAAGGTCACACAACAAGGAGGTGGTAGATGCAGAAGGCCCAGGTGTGTCTGGCTCCGAGTTCTGAATTCTTTCATCCTCTCACTCCTCTGCTCCACTAGAAGACCTGAGAGAACTCAAAGCACTCAGCTCCAATCGTGGAACATCAAACAAAGGGACAGGTGGACGAGGAGGACTTCAGGTTTGGACTTTCTCTCATACCCTCAGCCCCAGGTCCTAATGGGCACCAATTGGTCCACAGAGGTTGGTAAGACAAATAGCTGGGGTGCTTTTTGGCTCCTTTGCAGGTTTTGGATGCTGCTGGGAGCCTCCTCCAGAGCTGTTCCTAAGAAGTTCTGGGGCCCAGGCCTGGCTCAGCCCTGCTCAGCCAAGGCTGGCATTTCTCCCTGAGCCCCCTCTCCCCAGGCCCTAAAACAAGGCTGTGATTAATCAACAACAAAAGCAGAGACAAGCAGAAAACTGTAATCAGCTTGAGAAGGGCAGGGATGAGCAGGACTGTGGCAAGCAGCTTTCCCACTGAGGCCATTGGCTGATTGGACCAAAGAGGGCAGAGAGAGGTGGTTCCAATCTGGCCTCCAGGGGCAGGGTCCACACTTGGAGCCACAGCAAGGCCAGGGGCTTATACCCTCCCCCATAAATATACATGAGCATCTGTGTGCACATGTCCATGTCACTCTCAGCCCAAGGTCTACACACCACCCCCTCCCACCTGCTCAGTCTTCTGCCAGCCAGCTCCTGTCCTCCCCTCTCCTGCCAGCTCACAACCTTGGCACATACAGGTGTCCACACACTCCCGACCCGCATCCATCTGCATGTAGACTTGCAAACACTTGTATGCATTTTTTGTGGATAACAGATATATGCGTACAGATGCCTCCTCATCCAGATGTGCACACATGTTCTGGGGCCTGGGTGAACCTCGCACACACATTTGGTCTAACCTGCAGCCATCCGAACTGACAGGCCCTCAAACCAGTCCTTGCAGACACCCAGCCACCTCTCTGTCCCTCAATGCCCCCTGGGCCATGAGACAGACCTTGGCTCCCCCTCTGCAGGCTGAGGGGTTGGGGCTTGGGAAGAAGCCAGAAATGGGCTCTTTGGTGGGGTGGCCGGGGCAAGGTCAGCTAGGAGGTCCCAGCCACAGGCCTGGGGAGTCTACCCCAGACCCGACTCAGCTCCTGCCTGCCACCTCTGCCTCATGACCTTGGTCAGCGCCCTTCTCTTTCAGCCTCAGTTTCCCCACCTTGGAGCCTCTCTTGGCACCAACATTGAGTGATTGTCCTCGAAGACCCAGCCCTGGGGCCGACCTCACCTCGTTGCTAAGTCTCTGGTCCTCAGTTCCCTGCTCTTAGTTCGCAGGGTGTGAGGGTGCGCTAAGGGACAGAAAGAAAGGGCCCCACCCCCACCTTGGTCCCGGTGGCTGCGGACTTGGGTGGGGGGACGAGTCATCCTCCACAGGGGAAAAGGGGAACCCGGGGCGAAGGGGAGCAAAAGCCCCCAGAGGGCTTGGGGCGGCCGCGCAGGGGCCGGCGGCTGGAAGGGGCGG
>NW_006430462.1:3788909-3844550 GCF_000325575.1 Pteropus alecto
CGACCTCAAAGTTTGCGGCGGGCGGGCGGGCGCGGAGCCTCCAAGATGCCGTTCCACCCGGTGACGGCGGCGTTGATGTACCGGGGCATCTACACCGTGCCCAACCTGCTGTCAGAGCAGCGCCCCGTGGACATCCCTGAGGATGAGCTGGAGGGTGAGTGCCCCGCCGGGACCCCCGCCCGCTGGCCCTCCTACCTGTGCGCCCAGGTGAAGCGCGGGCTAGGGGCGCTGAGGGGCGCGGGGCTGTCCGCAGGTGCCTGCTGTCAGGTGGGCGCTCCAGCGAGCAGCTGCGCGGGGAGGCTAGACCAGCTCGCACCCCTGGGCGCTGCTGTGGGGGTCGCCAAGGCGGAGAGGCGGCCCTTCCCCTGCCCGCGTGGTTCCCAACGCTGCGGAAACTTGCTGGGTCCTGCAGCGGGGTCACGGGGCCGCGCAGTCCTCGGTGACGGTGCAGCAACGCAGCAGGTTGGGGTAGGGGTCCGAGCTGCGCCCCTTGCGCCGACCCAGTCAGAGCACCCGCGTCCGGATCCCCTCCGTGGCGCCCGCCCGCGGCTTTGCGCTCGTATTGACATTCCACTCGTGTCGCTTTTAAAATCCAATCTGCTTGGGCAGCTGGAGAAGGGGAGAGGGCGACTGCCCTGCTCCTGCCAGCTGCAGGGCTGCCCTCAGCCCCTTGCGGCCTTAGCCCCTTCCTCACAGCCCTGCAGGGGCCCCCCCAGCCCAGAGCGCAGGGAAGGCGGCCCGGGAGGTGGTGGCGACAACAAGTGGCCAGATTCAACGGCTTGGTCGTGATAACCGAGCCTGGAAAGGAAAGGCAGAGAGGCAGAGACCGAAACCTGCCCCCCAAAGTCCTTTTGCCTTTGACATGAATAGGGGACCTTAGGCAGCCGGACTAGATGAGATTGGAGCAGAGGGAAGGGGCTGTGGTCCCTGGATGGAAAATTCTGGAGGGCAGTGAGATCCCTGGGACCTGGGAACCCTTTCTCTAATGGGATGGGGGCAAGTGGTCAGGCTTCCCCTCCCCCAGACCTCCTGGGGTCCCACATGGAGTGGAGTGGAGGACTCTGGGCTAATGGGAGTCTTTGCAACCCGTGATCTGCTTGTCTACTGTTGGGGGAGGGGCTGAGATCACCCTAGGGCTGGGCCTCTTTTTGGTATCTTCCGTCCAGGGGTCTCTGAGACCTGGAACTCATCAGGGACTGAGGGGGCGGATGCCGCTGAGACACCAGTGCAGTCAGGGATGATGGTGGGGGCACATGAGAAGGCATGGAGAGAGGCCCTCCCTTATCCTCAAGCCCCGGAAGGGACAGATCTTGGGGGAGTCAGACTGGGTTAAGGGGTAGATCAAAAGGAAGAAGGCAGCTAATCCACCCCCAACCCCACTGCACCACAGGCTATGAGCTACCTCCTCCTCACCAAGTCCCCCCAAAAGCTCTCAGAGACTAGAATAGCCATGGAGACAAGGTCTGGTATTTGATGTGAGCAGGTCAAATGGGTAGGTGCTGCTCTAGGATCTCTAGCCTTGAACCCTAGAGTCCAAGTCCCTGCCCTGTCTGGGCCAAACCCCAGAAACTAGAGCCCCAGACAGGGCCTGGGAGAAAGAGAAGGTATGATGAGGGGCAAGAGGCCAGGGAATGGGGCATAGGCCATCTCTTTCCTAAAACTGTTTCTTTCTGCCTTGGGCCACCCCAAACCTCTGCCAGTGCCCCCTTGCATTCCTCATCCATTCCTTCCTCCTGGCCACTCAGGCAGGGGTTAACATCGTCCCCGCACAGTGAGGCAGCTTCTACCTCATTCCCTCCTTTTGCTCCCAGCACCCACCATGACCCTGGCAGCCCTGCTTTGGGCCTCACTGGGTTCCACCTCTCCTGATCTCCTAGCCCTGGAATGTAGACCCCAAGAAAGAGGAGAAGCTGAGAGGAGGCTAGGATGCAGGGGTGAGCGGGACATAGGGCGGGCAGTGCAGGGGCAAGGAGGCCGCAGGCTCCCCTTGGGCCTCCTGGCGGACACACTGGCAGGAGCCCAGGAGCGTTAGTCACCAGCCATATGAAACGCACTCCCTGCTTCTCTCCTGTCCCCTTCTGCTGGGCCCTGAGGAGCAGAGGGGCCTGGCACAGGCCTAAAGTGGCCCCGGCACATCTCCTGGCCCGTGGGCCGCTATAGATGAGGTCAAGAAATCCCACATGACTGACCCCTTCTTGGCTGCAGACACCCTGAAAACCCTCATCTAGGAGACCAAGTCTCTGCAGGCCCCAGTGATCCTTGAATGCCAGGGCTGCGTGGACAGAGTGACCATTCCTGGCACAGATGCCCCCGGGACCCCTCCGCCTCCCCAGTACTCCATTAGTGCTTCTGTCCCAGGGCAGTCTGGGTAACACCCAGGCCTTTGCTGGGAGGATGCCCATCAGTGGGGGAGCCACATGTGCTGAGAAGAGGGAGCCTGGCAGCTTGGGATGAAATGCTGCAGACAGTATGTGCCTGCCGCAGAAATCCAGGGGGTGGTTAGTCCAAGGGGGAGGAGGACCAGGAAGGGAGGTGGAGCACCCAGGTTTAAGATGAGCTTCCCAGCTAGGCAGCACTGGGTTCGAGTCTCTGCACCCTAGTCTCATGAAGTAACCTTGGGCAATCACTTGTCTCTCTTGCCTCAGTTTCCCCATCTGTAAAAGGGGGTTGGCATTTGCCCTCCCCAGGGCTGCTGGTGACAGGATGCAATGTAAGTTGTCAGTATGAGGCCTGGCATGCAGTTGGGGCTCAGGGACCGGACACAGGGACCACGGGGAGGCCAAGGAGGGTAGCCCTGCAGGTGTATATTCTAGAGCCTGGAATATAGAGGGATCGGTGAAGGCCCATGAGGCAGGGCCACAGGGTATGCAGCGGGCCTGGCCAGAAAGGCAGGCAGGGTAAGGGACTGGGTGGAAGGGGCCTTGGAGGTCTGGCAGAGGCACCAAGGATCCTGTGTCTGGGAGGCAGTTGGCAGGGTAGATGTGGCTGAACAGAGCTGGTCTGGGATGACCTGCCCCCTGTGAGAGGCTCTCCCAGATTCTTCCTATACCTCCTCCCCAATATATACACACAGCAAAGACCCCCAGGTCTGCAGGAGCACTGAGGCTGGCCCCAGTGGCATCAGCGGACGTGAGCATCTGAGAGTGGGAATCGGGGAGGCTGCAAGCCCCAGCCCTGCCCTCTCCGACCAGAGAAGGAGGGAGACCAACAGGAAGACAGCCATCAGGGCAAGGTTCTGCGGCTGGCACTTGGCCTGCTCAGTTGGACAGAGGTTCGAGAGTGGCCAAATAGGAGCATTTTGGGTATGAGGAGCAGGGAAGTCCCCCTTCCTTCCCCTCTTTCCTGCAAGCCCAGCAGCCGCCTCTGTGCAGGCCAGAAACTCAGGGAGGCTGAAGTGATGGGGTGTGGGACTAATGCCAGGAAGAGCACTAATCGCTGCAGAGGATAGACACTGTCCTACCCCCGCAGTGACCTCTAGCCCATACATCCCCTCTCCGGCTCCCTGACAGAGTGCTGGCATCACTTGGAACATGTTGGGGATTCAGGCCCTGACAGCTCCACAGGCCAGGCTAGAGGCTGCAGGTGGGGAACAGTTTCAGCCCTGCCTGGAGGCCCTGCCAGCCCTCTCCCGGGCCAGGCATCCCCATGCCAAGATGGAGCACAGCAGGCTTCCTCCAGCATCATGGGGCAAGAACAGAGTGAAGCTTTCGGGGAAATGCACCCAGCTGGGATATGCTAATGGAAGTAGCAACAACAGGGAAGTCGTGACACCCGCCCCATTCAGGGAACCCCCAGCAGGGTCCACTTCTCAGCGATGGAGCAAAAGTCGTGTCCCCATTTCACAGATAAGGCATTTGAGGCTCAGAGAGGGAAATGCCTTTGCCCGTCATTCAGCTGTTGATCAGCGGAGCCAGACTCCAAGCACGGGCCCCCAGGTCCCAGCACCAGCCAACAAGAAGGCTGGTCTGGTTTCTAGAGCTCACCTAGTCCTTTCTCTCCTTTTCCGGCTCTGTTGTCTGTGACGTTCTGATTTACTGTGTCCTGCTCTGAGCCAAGCCCAGCGCTGCCAAGCACTTACACAACTGATTTTCTTATTTAGCCATCCTGCAGCCCCATTGTACAGGTGAGCAAATCCCAGCCTAAGGTCATCCAGCCAGGATATAAGAGAGCTGGTATTTGAACCTGAGTCAGTGTGACTTAGAAATGACCATCTGGCCGAGAAGGTGATCCCTGAACTTGGCCTCAGGAGTCAGCCAGCTGGGGCTGAGGCAGGGCTCTCAGAATGGACAAAGGCACAGGCGCAGGCCTGAGGTGTGAGCTGGGCATGCCAGAGAGGGGTGGCTGAAGGGACATGTGGATGTGGAGGTGGCAATCTTTGGCTTTATCTAGTGGTCTTGGGAAGTTAGTCCTGCCTGAGAAATGGCCATGCGGCCCATGGCCTGCCTCTTGGCCCGTTGCCTGCCCATATACCCCAAGATTCACCTGCCCTCCACTGTATCCCATCAGCCCAGTGCATTTCCTTAGGGCTTCCAGAAGGGGGTCAGGGCTTCCAATTGAAGCAGCGCTCTGGGCTCTGGGATTCACACCCGGCCCCTGCCAGGGTGGGAGGGACAGCCTGGACACCAGCTCACTGAAGGGGAGGGGGCCAGCAACCACTGCAGCCCCACAGGGGTGTTCAAGGTTTTGTCATCACACCCTGAGATCTCAGTGATGACCTCACACGAAGTAGTGCCTAAACTTCTGCTTAGCAACTTTCTCTGTGAGCTCCAGACGGCTGGGTTCCCCAAATCAGTTATTCATTTAACCATTTACGCAGCAAATGTTTCTGTTTGAATGACAGGCACTGCACTAGGTAGTGGGGACACAGCCATGAACCAGACCAACCTGGTCCCTGCTCTCATGCCATTTATAGTTCACAATTCAATGTGGTCAGTGCAAGGACTTGGGAAGAGCAGGTTCTGTGGGAGTCCAGAGGAGGGCCAGAGTCAGCTTGGGGGTAGAGAGGGCACCAGGGAGGTGATGTGTCCATGCTGGGAGCGGGGTGAATTAAAGTACACCACGGAGAAGGAAGAGCATTCCAGGCAAAAGGTGCTGCATGTTCGAATGCCTGGAGCTGGAGCAATCCTGGTACCCACAGGACTGAAAGGAAAATGGGTTGGAGTTAGGACACCCGAGGTGGGCAGAGCTTGTGGCTGGGTCAGGAAGGAAGGCAATAGTGCCAGCCAGAGACCTAAGTGTGTGCGTGGAGGGGAGAGGGGCAGAGGGTGTGCCTGATTGTGTGGCCAGTGCCTCTATCTCTACCAGGCAACTGGAGAGCAGCCTCCCTAACTGTCAGGTCTCTACTCATACACCTCTGGGGATGGGGACCTCACCATTCCTCAGTGGCCTGGGGAAAACTCTAGGTGGGAGTTAGCCTGAAGTTCACAGATTTCAGGGTTTACAGATTTCCCATCCCAGTTGTTCTTCTGCAGATTCTTAGGTCCTGCGTGGGATGGGTAGGGCAAAGGTTCAGAGTCAGAGGGTCTGGGGGACAATTCAGGTGAAGCTTGCTGTCTCTGGGCCTGCATGTCAACTAATCTAACCTCCAGGCCTTGGGTGCAGACACCGGTGGGAAGAACCTGATGAAGTTTGGGACCTCAGCTCAAGCCACCTTGCGGTGTGACCTGAGATATACAGCCACCCTCTCTGGGCTATAGTGGGACCAGAAGGAACAGGGAATGACCCCAAGGTGCAGGATTCAGGGGTTCACAGACCCTTCTAAGACCAGGCCCAGGCCAGCCTAACTCCTGTTCTCACCAGAAATAGCCTTGACCCCACAGTGATCCTAGACTGGCCACCTCGCTTCTCTGAGTCTCATTTTACAAGTCTGTAGCGTGCGGGGATCTCATCTGTCTCTATTTCTAAATACATGCGTGCACACAAGCTCGCCTTTGCCTATTGAAGTCCCACCAGGGGAACAGCTGAGACAAAGGCCAGGAGGCTGGCAGGTAAATTGAACAAGGAGACCCAGGGAGCTGGAGCAGAGAGGTTGTGAGTGGACTGAGATTTGCTTTCCCCCAGAGGAAAATGCTCCTGAGGACCATTCTTGGGCTAACAATGCAGGGACAGCAGGCAGAGACAGAGGTAGACGAAGGTGAGTTAGAAGAGGTTAGGACCCTCAATAGTTCCTGGATGTCCTTGGTAAAACCCTTGTCCTGATATCATTACCTCGATATCATTACTGCCCATTTTACTGTGGGTAAGTCTGAAGCTAGCCCAAGGTCACTCAATGAATTGCTGGTTCCCAGGCTCCCCATCCAAGTTACCCAGGTCCTCAGGCCTGTCTTCCCCTCTGTATGATGGGGTAAAGGGAGAAACCCCTACATCCGAGCTGGCCTGGCCTGCTGGGGCCCTTCCGTCAGGCCTCTGTCTTTCCGCAAACCTTGGGCTCTCAGAGAAGTCTGTGCTGAGCTGTCAGTCCATTAGTCGGGCACGGCTGCTTCACGTGGCTGCCATTAGTGTTGGCCAGTGTTAAAGAGATGAGCGCTGAGCAGGGGGAGGAAGTGTGGGATGGGGCCCAGGGAGAGTGGAGATGGGAGTGTGGGGTGGGCAGGGAAGCCTTTGGCAGCTCACAGAAATCACTGGCTGCCTGGTGTCCTCGCCTGCACAGTGAGACCCGTGGTCCCCACAACACAGGGTCATTGTGAGTATGCCTGGAGAGGTTGTAGGAGCCTAGTGCTCTGAGACCAAGATCCTGGGGACAGTCTGGTCACTGCTGCACTGGGCACACCTCTGCTGTCTGCTCCGTCCTGCGCTCCCAGGGGCTGCTATGGTGGACTCTTGGGCCATCTGCCAATTGTCTCTGACCAAACCTGCAGGCTCTAGTGGATTCTCAATGCCAGGCTTGGGCTGTGGGTTCAGTGATTCTGGAGGTCTGGGAAGCGGGATGTTGGGAATGGGAGTAAAGTCTCAACCTGCTTTGCTCCACCTCCATCCCACAGAGATCCGAGAGGCCTTCAAAGTCTTTGACCGTGATGGCAACGGCTTCATCTCCAAGCAAGAGCTGGGCACAGCCATGCGCTCCCTGGGCTACATGCCCAACGAGGTGGAGCTGGAAGTTATCATCCAGCGGCTGGACATGGATGGTGAGTGCTGCTACATGCTTGTTTCCTCACCCCTCATGTCGGGGGCCAGGTCTGGGGCCTGAGCCACTGAGGCTGAGCCCACTGGGAGCCTCTCACTTCGTCCACTCCCAGCCACCCCCAAGCCCATGCCCGTTTGCAGCCAGGTCTGGACTCATTTCTCAGCCTGGAGAATGAAGGCCAGAGTGTGACAGCCCCAGCCACCCGCAGAGGTCAGAGACTCTGCCCCTCTCTGTGTATTCCGAGAAAAAATTTTAAGTACAGAAAAGTAGAAAAGATATACTAAATATCCCAGGCCTCACCACCCGAAATAAAAAATCATTAATTTAATTGTATTTGCCACCTGGCATTTTATTAAGAAAAAACTCCTAAGGACCAATAATGCCCAGTTCCCTCCTCATTCCCCTGTTCCACCCCTCCCCCTGCCTTCTCTCCACCTAGAGAGCAGGTGGCAGCCTGAGCAGGTTGTCTCCTCCTGAGCTTCATTACCCGCCTGTGTGGTAGGGACGATGTTAGGCCCTACACCCACCCTGGGATAGCAGCAGGGTGCTGGGAAGCCACGGAGGGTCCAAGTGGAATGTGAGGATCTCCCACATGCTCAGGGCCCACCTCGTCAGTGGGGCCTCATCACATTTGGTGTCTTTCAGCATTAGCCCAGAGCCTGGCATGTTAGGTGTCCCTGAAATTGACTTAAGGCTCAGAGAAGGAGGGGACTTACCTGAGGTCGCAAATGTCCCCTAAGTGGGCTGGGACCCCACCCAGTTGCAGACTGACCCCACTGATTGGACCTGTGCTGACTCTAGGTGATGGCCAAGTGGACTTTGAGGAGTTTGTGACCCTCCTGGGACCCAAGCTCTCCACCTCGGGGATCCCAGAGAGGTTCCACGGCACTGACTTTGATACTGTCTTCTGGAAGGTATGCCATGGCTGGTTGGGATCCAGGGCTGTGCAGTGTAGAGGGCTGTACTGGGGCCAGTGAATGGCCAAGCCCACTCTGTAAAGAGGGGATGACCACTCCAGGCTTCTGTCCACTGGACAGTAGGGAGGCGTGTGCTGGTCAACGACTTGAGGAATGGAGCAAGTGGTTTCCATCCTTCCAGAATCTGGAGGCTCATCCCTGACTTGTGTAGCTGCAGGTGCAGGGTGGGGACTGTGGTGGTGGTGGTGGCCAGAGCACTGTGTCTCCCCCAACCCAAGTGCGACATGCAGAAGCTGACAGTGGACGAGCTGAAGCGGCTGCTCTACGACACTTTCTGTGAGCACCTGTCCATGAAGGACATCGAGAACATTATCATGACGGAGGAGGAGAGCCACCTGGGCACGGCTGAGGAGTGCCCCGTGGACGTGGAGAGTGAGTGATTGACCCCTGGGACCCCCTGGGTGGGTCAACTGCTTGAGCAGGGGAGGAACCAGGGGTTTGCAGAGGGGGATTGGAGCCTCCTTGCCTGCCCCAAACCCGGTGTCCCTGCGCACCCCATGGGAAGTGCCCATGTGCAGAAGTGCAGGCAGCTCCTGATTCCATTGCTCCGCTGTCCCCTTCTGTCTCTCTGGTGCTCCCTGGTGGGTGGCCTCAGCCTGCTCCAACCAGCAGATCCGTCAGACGTGCGTGCGCAAGAGTCTGATCTGCGCCTTCGCCATCGCCTTCATCATCAGCGTCATGCTCATTGCAGCCAACCAGGTGCTGCGCAGCGGCATGAAATAGGCGCCACCAGGGCACCGCATCTGGCGCACTCGGTGCATGGGGGCCACCTCCACACCACCACCGCCTGCAGCCCTCTCCCTCAGCCGGCTCCCTGGGCCATCACCATTGCGTGTACTTCAGGGCCTGGACATCCAGAGGCCACACCCCACCCACTCCACCGGCCTTGCATGGAGCCATGGCCCAGCTGTGGAGGGCCTGGTGGTGGCTCTGAGGACGGCCACCAGCCCTGCCTGCACCCTGCCCATGCCCCACCCTGGCCTGTATGTAGCACTAAAACTCTTCCCGCTGTCCATGGGCTCCCGGGAAATTAAGGAGGAATTTGTACAGGGCCCTATAGCTGCTGTGGTTCCTTAGGCAGGAAGGGCACGCAGTACCCAGGGCCACACAGCCAGCCCGACCCTGTTCCCTCATGTTTAGGCCGTGGGCTGGATGATAGAGGTGGGACAGAAAGCCTCTTCCTGGAGGGGCTGTGAGGCTGGGGTCTCCTGGGCCCCACTCCCTGGCATGGCCTGAGAAGGCCACTGGCTTCTGCTGGGTCCCTTCCTCTGACCCTCCTTAGACTCATATCCAGCCCTCCTCCACATACCCGCTGAGGTGACAACTAGCCCATTTCACAGGTGAGGAGCCTGAGGCTCACAGGGCCCCCAGATGTGGCCTCAGTTCCCCCATCAATAGGATTTTCAGGAAGGGCAGAAGCTCATGGAGGATGGGGCAACTGAAGTGGCCCTGCAGTCCCCCTATCTTCTGGGTACCCCCACCAGAGGCCCAGTGACCTGGGGGCCACGTTGCCCGCTACCACCCCAGCACAGAATCTAGAACCGAAGTATAGTTGAGGAAGGAAGCAGAGCTGGGGCCTGGAGACTCCAAATCTCCTGAGCAGCCTCGGTGATCTCCCCACTGGCAAGGGGGCTCCTCCAGGGCAGAGCTCTGGAGGGGCTCATGTTGGTGCCAGGAAGCTCAGCCAGGCAACTCTATCAAGCCCAGGGCCTGTCCTCCCGGGTCCCCCTATTTCTCTACACCACCTAAGCTGGAGCCCCAGTTCCCAGCCCTGCCCCAGTTGTGCCATCTCACGCTCGGGCACCAGCTTAGCATGGGCAGACATGGGGGCTGGAATGACAGACCGAGTCCTTGAGCTCCTCTTCCCAGATCTGGAGTCACTTCTCACCTGGGTGGTCACAGCCACATTGACCACCCTCTGCTGGTCCCCAAGGGAGAAGGGCTGCAAGCACCATCACCCTGGAGAAGACCTCATCTCACTCCAGTCCTGCCCTTCCTCTGACCAGGGGCCAGAGCAGACAGCTGAGGGCACCCGGCAAGGGAGAAGTGCAGCCACACCGTCACAGACAGACTCTTTATAAACATCCAGAAGGAAGTTTTCTCACCCGTCTTCCCATGATGTCCCATGAGGGAGGGAGGATGGAGCTGAATGGTACAGAGCTAGGACCAGGGCTGCACCTGATGAGGGAACTCCTAGGCCTTAGCAAGGGCAGGCCACGCCGAGCTGATGGTTTCAGAGGCTCCATGGGGCACAGCAGGAGGCAGCCTCGGTGTCCCCCAGTATGAGCCCTTATCTTTACTGTGACTGTTGTGGAAGCTGACCAGGTGGGGGTTGGGTGGGGTTGAGGGGCTCAGCCCCACTGGACGCTGGGCTGCAGGGGCCACCCCCCAGGTGGGGGTGCCCGCAGAGATGGAGGCAGCTCCTGGACTGGTGGCCAGCCCACGGGGTACTGGAAGACAGTGGGTCTGATGGGTTCAACCCTAGAGAGAGAAGAAAAAGTTGAGAGAATTCGAGGTGGGCACAGCCCAGGCCCAGGCTGGGGCATGCCCCCAGCTCACCCTCCCTGCCACCTCGGCTGTAGGGAGGGTCAGTGACCTTTCCAGAAGGCAGAGCCTCAAAAACATGCAGACATTTTGAGCCAGCAACCTCACCTCTAGGAATGAGCCCAAGGGAATAGCAGGGTTCTGGGCAGAGACTGAGTTACAAGAAATAGAAATAACCTAAGTGTTCACCTGTGGGGGACTGATTAAATATATATGCACGTCTACAGCAGAGATGCTATGCAGCCTGTGTAAAAATTAAGCAGACTTACATGCACTGATGAGAAAAGGTGTCATGATGTACTGTGTGAATAGGAAAAAAAGCAGCTTATAAAATAATGTATATAGCATGATATTATTTTTGTTTAAAAATATATAACATATATAAATGCATAAAAAAAAACCCTGGAAGACAGCAAAATGTTAACGGTGGTTTTATCTGAGTGGTGGAATTATGGGTGAGTTTTTTACTTCTTTATACTTTTCAAGAAAAGTTTTACAAGCACGCAAGCCTTTGAAATCCAAAATATTGTCTAATTTTTTTTTAAAAGCCTCATTTCTCATGCTATTCACTCTCCTTCCCTTAAGGTCCACCACTGCCGGTGCCACCTCCTGGGAACCCAGGGCCCATTTGAAGCACCCACCCTAGGCGCCCAGCCTGGGGCTGCCCTGTCCTAAGGGAGCTGAATTAGCTGCAGAGATAACCTCCCCCTACCAACTGCTCTATATTTTGATCCTTCTGAACTTGACTCCCACTCAGGCCGTGCAAACCCTTTTATAGATGAGGCAACTGACGTGTATGGAGTCCGTCACATGCCCAAGTGACAGCCCAGGGACGGGGGATGAGGGACTGGAATGCAACCTACACATGGGCTCCGGCCACATACACCCCCACCTTGGCTGCAGCTCCTGCTGTACCCACCTCCACCCCATCCCCAGGCCCAGCTCTCAGTGAAGGTTAGAGCCTGGCAACTTGTGGCAAGCTCTGGGGCCCGGTGGCTGGCCCTCTGTGAGAGGTGGAGCTGGGGGGCTGGGGACAGGAGCCCTGGGAGTTTGCCTCACTGCACCTACCCAGTCTACTCCTCAGGACCTGACTGGATAGCGAGAGCCTATCTGAGGACATCGGGCAGCCCCAGGAGCAGCCTCTGGGGCTCCTGTCCTGTTGCAGAGGACGGGGAAATCCCTGCTCAGTTGCTTGCTGCCTGCTGGAAAGCGCAGAAAGCAGCTCCCAGCATGATTTATGGCACTGGGGAGGTTTCAAAAAAATCCACCAGCGCAGAGAAAGGTGGGAATGGGGGAAGGCTCTGCAGCTGTTGGAAGGGAGAACCCCAGCTGTCAGCTAAGTCTGGGCTCCTCACAGGGTCAGGGTGACCGTAATTCTCCACAGAGAGTGTATGATCCCGTGGAGACCCTTCCCATGAACCTCAGACCCTTCCTCTAGAAAATGGGGCAGATTCCTGGGCAACTGGGACGCAGAGTGCCTGAATGCCCTGAGGCCTCTTGCCAGGAAAAGGGTACACCCACGTGTGCTCACAGACACTGGCACACTCCCTGGGCCCCAGACACAGAGGCCCTGAACCCCTGAAGCACGCCCCTCTAGCCCTGCACATAACAGAATGGTTGCACATGTGGCATGACCCTGCTCATGGCTTCTCTTGTGGCCTGTCTGCCCTATGCACAGGACGGGAGCAGCGATCTTGTTTCTCCACCCATGGTCTCCTAATCAGAAGGTCTTAGGGAGAGGCCTGGGCCGCAACAGCAGCGCCGGCCCAGAGAGATGTGCAAAGGGGGAAGATTAAGGGGTATAAAGTCACAATCTGAAGAGCCAACAATAGAGGGCAGGGACAAGCACCGACCTCACTGGGGATTAGGTGGTATAGCTAAGGCCGGCCTCTCCCTCTCACCACCGGCTGCTCTTGGCAGATCCCTCAGGGTCACTGTGCTGAAGAGGATAGCACAATGCTCCAGGCTGGGGCCCCACAAAGCCTCCGTTTCCCCTTTTACAGGAGGGATGGCCTGGCTCACCTCGAGGACTCTGCTCAGCCTATAAGGTTAGAGGCCTTGGGTCTGGGCGGCCCCAGATGGGCCAGGCAGCCACCTATGCCCCATGCCCCAGGGGAAGAAAGAGACACAGAGAGGAAGAGGGGCCACCAGACCCATCCCTATAAAAGGCTCGCAGCACTAACACTCAGGAAATTGTTCTCCAGGCTGGGGATCCTGCTCTCCCAAATGCTCTCTCAGGCAGTCCACATGGCCTGGGCTGGCATGTAAGACATCTTAGCCAAGCCTGAAAGATGAGTCTGACTTTGCCAGGCAGAGTGGGGCGGCAGCTACTGGCTGAGGAAATAGTGTGCACAAGGTTGCTCCAAACTCAGAAACACCCAGCACAGCTAATAAACTGCCAAGCGTCCAGTGGGACTGATACAGAGGCCAGAAGGGAGAGGTGAGAAGGTGACCCCCACAGGCTGGGGAGGTGGCAGGGAAGTTACACCTGAGGTACAGGAAGCCTAGGAAGGTTAGGTATAAGCAAGGGCCAGGCCAGGGTGTGTTTTAGAAGCTGGTTGGGGTTATTGTGTGGATGAACTGGAAGAGCAGAGGGGAGGTGGGAGACCAGGAGGGGCTGCTGTGGTCATGTAGGAGAGCCTGACAGATGAAGGGCAATGAGCGACTGTTTCTACAGGGCTGCCTCGAGGGTAGGAGACAGGAAACAGAGCCACTATGCAGCCAGGGAAGACGCGGGGTGAGGCTTGAATTCATGTCTTGCCACCCCGTAGGGGCAGAGCCCAAAGCTTTCAAGCCCAGGACACGGGTGTCATTTTTTATGAGACCAGCCTACGAGAGAGCTGAGGATGAGGGCAACAGTGGCAAAGGCAATAATAAATATTCACTTCCCTTCCAATTATCCCTCTTCCTCAAGGCTGGACAGGACTGTTCTTCCCAGAAAATAATTCATTTTGGCTCTGAGCCCTCAAGAGGTGAGTGGACAGTGAGCAGGCACAGAGAACAAGTGGTTACTGGGAAAGCATGTCCCCTGGAAGGAGTCGAGTTGAGTGGCCAGAAGGCGAGGGGCCTAAGGGGAAGGTTCAGATCCCTTAGGGCCCAGGGTGGTCCCCAGTTGCAGGCTCTTTTACAGAAAAAGCAGGGAAGTGAGCAGCCAGGGGAGCATGGTTTAAGTGAGTGCAGAGCGTGGCTGGGACCCACAGATAGCTGGTCCAAGGAGCAGTGCAGAGCAGAGTGGGAGAGCGAAGAGGCCCCCACAGCTCTCTGGGCAGCCTCCAATGGGCTGAAGGAGCCTGAAGTGCAGGACATGGATCCCTGGATGATGGCCAGCCCCAAGGACGGGGTGACCACGTGATCAAAATCACAACCATTTCAGACAGGACCAGGAGGAAGAGATGTCATACTCCCATATTTGAGTCATTTCTGTACTATATATATTCCCAAGATGGTAAAGGAAAAACTGGGCACGAATTTAAAACACAGGTAAAAAACAATGAAAGTTAATTTGAAATAGCTTAACAAACTCTTCACTGGGGCACAGAGAAGGCAAGAAGCTTGGCCTTCACCTCTGGCAGTGCCCTGAAGTAAGGTTTCATCCCACAGACTGTCCAACCAGGCTCCTTCGGCCCAGACAAGGCTGCTGTCCCATGAGGCTACACCACAAAGATAACTGAGTCTAAAGTGAGGTGGTCCAGGGTTAGGCTATTTGTACAAAGTCACAGGCAGCTCCCAAGCACATCCTTTAGTCCCTTTCCCTCTCCTCTCTCTTCTTCAATACCTGGGAGAAGAGTCCAGGAGTCGTGGCCTTAACAGGAGGACCACATCTGAGGGCTCCTAAGGGTGCTCCCCATACAAGGAGTGAAGGGTGCCCTGTTAACTTCTGAGCATCCTGCGTGCTGGGTCCAGGCAGTAGCCACCCTCCAAGGGGAGGCAGTGGGACAATGACAATAAGCCTGTTTTTACAACCCTGTGCAATCTCAGCTCTGTCTCTTCCTAGTCATGTGCCCTTGGGGCAAGTCATGTCCTCCTATGGGCCTCGCTTTTTTTTGTTAGGTGACTATGCCTACCTGGCAGGACCCCAGGGGGTATACAGCAGTGACTGGTACACTGGAGACTCAATAACCACAGTTGGACTCCCTTCTCTGGTAATGTAATTGGTGATGTGGAATCCAGTTGGTTTGGCCACCCCTTCAGCCAGCACAGACTCCAGTAAGGGAGGAGCCACTAAGGCAGGGGGATGAGGCCCTGGAATAGGAACCTTAAATGCACGCCCCTCAGCCTCTGGAGAGGACTTGGGGACCCAAAAGGCCCTGACATGGTCACTCCCTCAGGGAGCTCTGCTGGGAAGAGGGTTCCTATCTAGCCACTGGGCAGTACATGGAGACTGTTCAGCTTCAGGTCAGGTCAGGCTGGCTGGGGTCCTGCTCGCAGAGGGCACAGGAGGAGGGGACCCAGGAGGGTCTGTACCTGCTGCTTGGGGCTGAGCTCAGCCGCTTGGCTCTCTTCTCCAGCCAGTCCTCCAGATGGCCCTCTGGGAGTTCAGCGATGTCTGGGGGCCACTCCCTGGCCCTCCTCTCCTCTGTGGGGATAGGAAGACATGAAGGAAGACCCCTGTCTGAATCCCACCCTCCCACAACACAGGCAGAACCTTCCTGGGAGGGCACAGGCAGGAAGGTCAGGAGCAGAGCCTCTGGCCTCTCCCCACCACCCTGCCACTCACTCCCTAGGCCCAGCCCTCTGGGCTTCACTCTGCTTCCCCATTAAATGGAGACAAAACACGGCTACCTCCCAGGCTTTTTAGAATTGGACACAGAATAATGCACGTAGACAGCCTGGCCCTCAGGAGGGGTCCAAGTCTGGGGTACAGAGAGGTTGTGTGGGCTATAGAACAGGGCAGAGCAGGATCTGAATCTCGGCTCTGCCACTTGCCGGGTCTCTGACCCTGGGCAGGGGAAGAAGCCTTAGCTTTCCTGATTTTTCTTCTCATAAAATGTCTTATAAAAGCCTTTGCTCACTGATTTAAAACTGAGCAACAGCGAGAGTTCAAACAAGCTTTGTGTGAGATGGGGTCAGTGTCTTGGAGGAGATGGTTTAAGATGCGGCCTGGAGTCAGAGGAAAATAATCATACTCATGGACCAATGCTTACTCCAGGCCAGGTCCTGGGCTAGTACTGCACAGGCATCATCTCACTTCATCTTCAAAAGCAGTTGTGTTCAACAGATTAGGACACTGCCTCCAAAAGAGTAAGCTGTGTGCCAGCGTCACAAAGGATATGGCAGAGACAAGACTGTCCAAGATGCCAGCTGAGGGCGCACCTCTGCTCCCAGCCCCTTTGGCCTCTCCCATCCCTGTCTCCACTAGGCACTGTCTTCAGCTTCAGGCCCATCGGCCTGTGCTCTCCCCACCATGGACCAGCTGTTCCCTGAACTCAGACTGGTAAAGAACTGGAGATATTGCCACAGCCAGGAGCTGCTAGCCTGGCCCACGGGGGTCTTACTGTGGGAAAGGTCCTGGAAACCATGTATTTTGCCAGTGCTGCAGCCACTCTGTCATTTGCTCCCCAGGGCAGGACATTGCCTACAGGGTCTGATTGGTCAGAGAGTAGCAAGGCCCCTCAGGAGACAAAGGTAAAGGCCAGGTTGCCCAAACACTCTCCGGCTGCCCCAATGCCTGGACGGAGGGAAGGGAGAGGGCAGTAGCACCCTGGGAGACTGGAGTCGACCTCTAATTTACCAGGGCTCACGTAGGGCCCTTCTGCCTGAGTGCTAGCCTCAGTTTCTCCATCTGTTCAATGAGGGGTTGCATGGGGGTATGGATAAAGACCATTTAAGTGGGAACTTCCTTGTTCTCTAATTTGAGAAGGAGTGAATTTTCCATAGGAGGCATGCCAGATTCCAGAGAAAGCTGAATCTGCTCTTCCCTGGAATTCCCAGGCTGCTGAGGGCAGGCAAGATGCTCTCTTCATACCAGAGTAGAGAACGGGATCTGCCTGCTGCCAAGTAGGGCCTCAATATATGTTGCCTGATTGAGGGAGGGAGGGAGTGCAATATGAATGAATGCCAGGCTAGCAGCAGAGTCCAGGTGGGGCTGAGGTGTACCCTCAGGACTCCTGGGCAGAAAGCCATGCATGCCACTTTAAACCAGAAGGGGACACAGATGGGAGCTCCCCTGCTCCTTCTCCACTCATGCCTGGGGTGGTTTGGAGGCAGTTTCTGATACCCGCGCCATCACCCCGGGGAAGCCCTCAGCCTATCCCACATGGCAGCCATTAAAGACAGGGAGCTGAGGAGGCACAGTGCGGCTTCCCCGGCCTCAGATCCTGCACACACCCTCAGCAATCCACCCCTCCCCCAGCCCAGGGTCCCCGCCAAAATATACCTTCCACCTGGATACTCAACTCCTGTAGGTCTCGCTCTGACATGTGGGAAAATCTGCAGTTAGGGCCAAAGTCACACTGGCCTGCAATAGGAAGACAGTTACTGCCGTTCTGGAAGGGCTCCCATCTGGAAGGGCTCCCACCTGGAAGGGCTCCCACCGTGGGCTGAGGAGCACTGGAGTTTTAGGGGCAGGGCTTTAGGGACTAAAGAGTAGCAACCCCACCTCTGAAGAAAAACTTGACTCCCTCTGGCCCCGCCCACATGATCAGCCACAACCACTTGTCTGGTCCATCATGCCCTGCTCACAGCCCTTCCCTGGCTGGGGATCAAATTCCACTGAAGCCCTTCACGACTGGGTTGCACAGCCTCTGCAGGCTTGGCTCTTGTCACCACCCCCACCACCAGCACCAGCCCTAGCCCATTCCCCAGCCTGAACAAACTACATGCAGGTCCTTGAAAGGGTCATGCTTCCTCTCTCCACTCCAGGCCATTGCACGTGCCGTGTCCTCTGCCTGGTGGCCTGTCTGCTCATATGGCTCACACTGCTCCCCAGAAAGGCTTTAATGGCAGTTTTGTACCATTAAAGGAGGTACCAAAGTCCAGGGTGGCTTTCTGAACTCAGTTGAGGAAATCAAATGTGTCTCAAAATAATAGGAGACTGAAGATGTCTTAAGCCAGCATAACCCACCAGTGGTATGTACACATCAAAGTCCTTGGGGAAGCCCCTTATCTGCAAGCCTGGTACCCATCTTGGGGCAGCACCATCTCCTGAGGGAATGCAGCCATTCGCCCAGCTTCCCTAGGCCAACAACAGTGCCTCTCCCCATTGCTAAGTGTCCTTACACAGCATGTTAATCATCATGGTTTTAATCTTTGCCTTGGCTACTAGGAAGCTCAGGGCCAAACCCTTAGGGAGTACATAGGACCTCAAGGCAAGCATGGAGAAGATTAATTCTACTGGCTTTGTTTTATTTTTCCTACCCTTATTTTCATTTACCTTTGGTTTCTTCACTTACTGAGGTTTTTATCTCTTTGAACTAGATGCATTTTTATTAGCTGGGTATTAAGCAGTCAAATCAACACCCACCATCCTTGGTTCTAATTCTGAACCTTCTCAATATTGTCAGACCTATTACTATCTCCAGCCCCGCCTGCTGAGAGCGGGTGGTGCAGCAGAGGTCGGGCTCCCAGACTAACTTAATCAACCAGTCTATTACACCCATCAGTGTCCCCTGGATTTACTTGTAATCTCCCAGCACTTGCTTGTTCTGAGTGAGCCAACAAAATCACATTCTAGGTCTGAAGAGCTAAAGACAAGCCCCCGGAAGTCCTATGGCACAACACTAGGGAAGGCCCCAACTGATCAGTTGGCTGATGCGCAAAAGCCACAAAGTGGGTTCAAGTTGGTGGCCAAGGTAGGGGAGAGTCTCTGCAGAGGTTCAAGCAGGCCGGACTGGGCATGCTGGTCCCTGGGTGGGTAGATGGGACCTGAACTGAGAACGCTTTACCTGTCAGGAGAAATTTCCTGCAGGGCCGCTTGTTCTGTTCATCCAGCAAGATGGCAGCTGCATCTGTGAGAGGAGAGAAGGGCTGGATTCAGACCTGAGCTGCACACAGGCACTTCCTGAGATCAGGAAAGAGCTTCCCATCCATAAAGGAGTGTAAGAGAGGATGACCACAGATAAGGATGCTGGGCAGAAGGATCTGAGCTTCAGGTGACCTCAACTCTCCCACCCCACCCATTCCCCGCCAAAGGCAAGAACCAGGTTTTAGGTCAGAGGTTCTGAACTTTGTACAATGAAATCACCTAGAAAAATTTTTTTAATGCTGATACCACAAGACTTCTCTGCACTGTCTTTGTAATTTCCTATAAATCTGTAATTATTTCAAAATAGAAAGCTAAAAAAAATTTTCTTCTGCCCAGGAAGCTTACTAGTAAACCCCAGGGCCTAGGCATTGTTCCACAGCCAAGGATACAAAACACTGCTCTCCATTCCCCTCCCTGCACCAGCTGCAGGCTCTCAGCACCACACCAGCCGCCAGCCTCCACAGGACTTGGCAGCAATCTTTCTGGATAAGAACCTTAACCCTGGTTTCCTCCGATTTTTTTCTACCTTTATTTTCATCATATATTTATGGTGTAAATTTTATGTTCTTCTTGAGAGGCAAGGAATCAATCAGTCAAAATCTGTAAGTAAGACATGTAAGGAAGGTGTTCTGATTCAGAGGCCCTGAGGTCATCCTGGAGGAGGGAGAGGCCAAACCTGGGCTGGGCACTGTCCCCATTCATCCACCACCTTTTCTAGAGGCCACTGGGGTACAGCAAAGACCACAGGCTTCAAAGCATTTCCTCCTCACAAACCCACTGTAGAGTGCTAACATTCCCATTTTGCAGAGGGGGAAAAATGAGGTTCAGACAGGAGTAAAGAGCACATGGGTCAGGAAGTGGAGCACACAGGCCGGTATGAACCCTGGCATGTGAGTCTAAAGCCCCTGATCTTTCCTGTGTGGTTGCTGATCTCCTGGTGGCTGGTGGACAATAATGGGGGCTCCTCCCTTCCCCAGGGAAACTGGTGGCTGGGGGAGGGGTGGGCTGCTGGGGTCAGGAGTTGGTTACAGAGGACTCACTCCAGGGAAGGCCTGGTGGAGTGTGGGTGGGGCCAGCAGGGTAGGGAAGAGCCCATCTGTCAGCACTGGGCTTGTCAGACTCAGCCCAGCCAGCTGGTGCCACATATCTTTCCAGGGGAGGCGAGCTGGTGGAGGGCATGTAGATATTGCCCAGGGCACTCCTGGGAGTAGGCCAGCTGAGGCTGGCAATGGGGCTGAGCCTGAGTCCTACACAAGGGGTGGCTCAGTGTGAGAGAAGAGTCCCAGGCTGCTCAACATCTGGCTGGTGGTTCTCAACCCCATGGCAGAATCACTGGGCAGCTTTTAAATACACAAATGCCCAAGTCCATTCTTCTCAGGTTCTGCTCTAATTTATCTGAGGGGGAAAGCATGAGAATTGTTAAAATCTCAGTGACTCTGAAGTACACCTGGGCTGGAGAACCCCTGGCCCAGGCCCTGCACAAAGAAGTCTATGTTCTTCCACACTGTGTTCAAGGGTCCACGTGATCTGACCCCATTGGTCCTTCTCGCTTCATCTCCCAAAATTAACAGCTGCCCTGGTGCCCTGTGTCTGTTTGCTCATTCATTTAGACATTCATCTAACAAACATTTACTGAGCACGTCCTGTGTGCCAGGCACTGCGCCAGGTTGAGGATTTAGTGGAGTACAAGTCAGACCTGGTACTTCCTTCCAGTCCAACAGTCACACTAATCCACGTGGATATAAATGGGGTAAACAGTTAGCACGAGGCCAAATGACCTGACCTGGCCCGGGAGGTGGGGAGGGCATCTTAGAGGACTCTGAGTTGAGATGGGAGAGCCGGGATAGGGGCGGGGAGGACAGGAGGAAGGGCATGGCTGCAGAGGGTACAGTATCTGCAGTGGACAGTGTGACTGGAGCTCAGAGGGAGAGGTCGGCAGGGCATGGAGGCCTGGGCAGGACAGGGGTTCCACCCAGAATATGCTGTATTAACTGGGTGTGAGACCACTTTACAGAGGCCCTGCTTTCTTCACCTGCAAGTCTTCAGGGCCTATCTGGGAGCTGAGGACATGCTAAGTGTTTACCAAGCACCAGCTGAATGAATGACCCCATGAGATAAAAGGCCTGAGGACAATCCTTTTGTGGACCCATAAGTATTGTTCCCACTTAGTGAAGCCTTACATGCTATACAGTTATCTTGAGATTACTGAGGCCCTGTCATATCTGTGGGAGGTGGGTATTGCTGTCATGGCTGTTTTATATGTGATGAAGTTAGGGCCACACTGTTAGTGAGTGACACCTTGGGACTGACATCCGGGCAGCCTAACTCCAGGGCCCACACTTGTCCTGACCATGGCAGATGGTTGGTCAGTTCCTCTGGGGGCTAAAGGCCTTGTCTAGGCCACGAAGGTGGGAGCAGAGCAAGTGTTAAGTCCTAAACCAGGCTGGGGTAGCATGTGCCTCTCCCTCCAAAGTCTATGCTGTGTGGTTGCTTGGCTAAGGTGGAGCCCCGGGGAAGCCTCTTGAGGAAGTGGAAAGAGCTTGCATGGCAGCCTAGGGACCCAGGGTGAGGTGATTCACTACTCTGAATTTTAAAGTCACCATGTATAAGTGGGGATGCCTGGCCCACCCAGGCTCCCTCAAAGAGCTGTTCTAAGGACTGCCTGTGGCTGGGGATGTGAGAGGACACTGGGAATGCAGAAGCCCTGAGAAGGGGCTCACCTGTTTCATCTTTTCTATAAGTAACACAACAGCTTCTACTGACCAGCCCTGGACCTGAGGACCTGGCTGCTCTTGGCTGAGTCTGAGACTAGGAGCAAACACCAGGATAAACTTGAGGCTCAGTTCTATGCCAGATGACAGCCCCTGCTGGATTTGAGGGACAAGGTGCTTCTGCCTGACACCAGAGTCAGAGGCCTCCCAGGCACCCCTGCCCTGACTCCCGGCTCCTCACAGCCATGCCTGGCCTACTGAGCAGCCTGGCTGCCTTCCCTCACCCAAGCCTCTGAGGCTCAGCTTCATTATTTGAAATTGGGAGGATCTGGTAGAGCTTTGAAAATACCATGCCTAGGCCTCACCCTAAACCTGCCTCTGGGGAGGGGGTCAGGAGATCAGTGTTATTTCAAGGTCTCAAGGTGATCCTAACTCAAAGGGTTGAGATCCGCTACCTTAGAGAATTACTGAGAAAAGCAAATGACAAACCATGGAAGGCACCTGGCATGCAGAAAGCATTCAATAAATGCTCACTCCTCTCTAGTGAATTCTGAGGCACAGACCAGGGAATTCTGTCTCTCTTTCTCTTTCCTTCTCAGCTGCTGGGACTCAGCTTCTTCCTTCCAGGCTTTGGGCCCTGTCCCAGAATCCTGCTCCCCAATTAGTGGAGCATCAGCCCTGCCCCAGCTCATCCCAGGAGTTCTAGGTCCACTGCCCCCTCCCCACACCACTGAGCACTCTCTCCATTTGATCTGGCTTCTCACTGGCCACCCTCTGGAATCTCCCTGGTTATTGCTCAGTGTGTATGTCTAATGACAGCAGTGAGGAACAGCTCCCCTGTAGTGAATGCCTTGGAGTGCCAGGCCCTGTACTAGGTGCTTACAGCCTTAGCTCATTCACCCCAGTCACATCTGCTCTGAGAAGCCTTTCCCAGAAACTCGGCTATTTGGCCATCCACCATCCAGTCATTCAATGGCCATTCACTACATCCCACTGCTCATAGAGCAGTCAGTCATCACTGTCAAATGCAGCTCTGGTCATGTTGGCTGATGCCTAAAGCCTTTCAAAGGCTGCTCTCTGCCCTCGGGACAACCCATCCCACTTACTGTGGTCTCCACAGGCCTGTACGAGCTGGCCTCTGCCCTGTCACCAACTTCAGCCCTATCATTCTCCTCTCCTGCTGTGTCTATCCACACCCTCTCTTCTGCTCCAAGAGCACAAGGTGCTTTGCTCATGACTGCCTTCTTTTATACATTCTGCCCAGAATGGTGCTTCTGGCTTTTCCCTATCTTGCTACTGTTGGCTCAAACATCATCTTCTTGGAGAGGCCTTTTCCCTGGCTACAGTATCCCCAGAGCCTGGCAAGGGGTCTAACAGAGCCCTCAGTCAAGATTGCGGAGGAAAGGCACTCACATTCTAGCCTGACCTCTGAGGGCCCATCTGCCCTAGGGGCCAATGACCCAGGCCTCCTCTATTTTGCTCCTCAAAGAGCCCAGACCAACCAAGACTATCACTGGCCATATGGTGTTTTCTTGTCTGATGATAAGAAAGACTGGAGAGCAAGGATCCATAAGCCTGGCGGCTAAGCCAGTGGGCACCCACCTCGAAACATGTCGTACCAGGACTTCTTGGCCTTGAGGTGCTGTAGCCCATTTAGGTGCTTCTTGCGGTTGTGGAGGTTGTCCTGGAAAGAGCGGTCACAGTAGTCGCAGAAGTAACGCTTCCCCATGGCCACCTGCACCAAGTGCTGCCGATGCCTGGGAAGCCACAAAGCACTCGGTCAGAGGGTGGAGGCAACGCCACACACCAAAGCCCACGGCACACCACCCCACTGAGCACTCCCTCAGGCCTGTGCTGTGAGGAAGGCTTTCTGTACACACGCCATCTCATCTAAACCTCATGACAGCCTGTGAGGAACTACACAGGCTGATGAATGTCGCCTATGAGGCCTCATTCCAGAGAGATCTTTTAACAATGTGATGCCCTGCCTCCACCCCAAGCCAGTTAAGGCAGAACCTCAGTGGATGAGGCCCGGGCATCAGTATTTTTTAAAACTCCCCAAGAAAATTTCACATGCAGCCAGGCTGGAGAACCAGCACCTTACACCCTCTGGCCAGGCCCCCTCCTCCACATCTCTGACCTCTTCCTCTCTTCTGTTCTCTCCACGCCAGCCACACAGGCCTCCTCTCTGCTCCTCGAACACACCAGGCACATGCCCACTTCCCAGCATTTCCCCATTGTTCCCTCTGTCTAGTCGCTTTTCCCAATACCTGCCACATTTGCTCACTCGACTCCTTTGATCTTTACTCAAATACTACCTTCTCAGTAATCTACCGTGACCACTTTATTTAAAATTGCAGAATCCTCCACTCTATACTTAGTTTTCCACATTCCTGCCTCATTTTTATCACCTTTTAAGTAATAAGTTACTTGTCATGTTTACTATCTTTTCCCCCGAACAGGAAGATAAATCCACGCTTGCCGGGTTATTGTAGTTTATTGCCGAAGCTCCAGTACCTAAAGTGGTGCATGGTACATAGCAGACAACCAAATATTTGTTGAGTAAATAAATTCTCATTTTCCTTAGGGGACAACTGAGGTTCAGAAGGAGGAAGTGATTTGCCCAAGGTCACACAGCTGGTAAGCAGAAAGTAAACCCAGGTCCCCTGAAATCCAGCTGCCGAGTGTCCTCTCTTCCATTGCTAGCTCAATGCTTAGAGAAGCCAGAGGCTCAGGCAGAAATGCAAATAGCTTCCCAAGGAGATTAGCTAAACCCTCAGGTGGCAAGTCTCCAGACAATCACAGAGGGAAATGAGGTCTGAAAACCCATAAGACTTTTCAGGTGCGGTGAACAAAGCTGCCACTCCCGAGCCAGGAAATCTGTAACCCAAGGTAGGTGCTGATTCCATGACTCTCATGGCCAACCCATGTGTCTTCCAGTTTGGTGCCACAAGACCAGAGGACTGGGTCTGCTCAGGGCCATCAAGTATAATCTCAGCGAAGCCTGAGCCCAGACAAGCCCCTCACCTTTCAGGCCCTATGCTCTGACCCTTCATTTCACAGAGCAGGTTCCTGAGACCCAGAGAACAAAGACAAGTGACTTCCCCAAGGTCATGAGGTAGCAGCCCAGGCTAGCAGCAAAAGCTCCAGACTCCCAGGATCTGGCAAATAAAAATAAAGCCAGGACCTGACTCACAGGCAGATGGATAGGGGAAGGCATCTTGGAAAGAGAATGGGGATAGACACAGAGACAAACAAGCCCCCCAGACAGTTTAGGCAGCCATGTGGGTTGATGGAGAAAGCCACTCCTGTGGCAGACAGGGACAGCAACCATTAAGTCGAAAGCTATAATGGGATTAGGAACAGACAGTCATTCAAAATGAAAACATAAAAAATCTCTCTTTTCTCCCATTACTGCTGAAAAACCACATCCCAGACACATGGACTTGATATATTAAATTTGGCAGCTCTAATACATCCCGTCTTGCCAATATACTTATAGGAATTGAACTGAAATTGTAAGAGATGAACGTTTAACGGCTGAGACTTTAACCAAGACATTCACAAAGCTTAAAGCTCCAGGAGCTGTGGGGCTCTGGAGAGTAATGGGGAGGGGTGGGGCAAAGGGAAGGGTGTCCCTCTGGGAAACTGAGACGAAACAGTAGATCTGTTGCAGATTTGGCTGGATGAAAACACATAGGCACTGAGCAGCAAGCTGTGTGACCTTGGGCAAGTCACTTCCCCTATTTAGGCCTCTACTTTCAGGGATATGAGGTGGTGGGTCTGACCGGTTGCCTGATTGGGTAGTAGTAGAAAGAAGTTTGCTAATCCAAGTGAATTATTAATAAAAGAGTAATAGTAATAGAAATGACACTAATAATGTTCAGCATTGAGGGCTCAATAAATGTTACCCATTACTTGATTTATTGTACATCTATTATGTATTGCCACTAGATTAAAAGTTTTATAACACATCATTTCATTTAATTCTCAGGACAACCTGTGAAGTAGGACCTAGTATACCTTTTGAGATGAGAGCACTGAGGCTCCAAGAAGTCAAGTAACTTAGCCAAGGTCATACTGCCAGAAAACAGCCAAGTTGGGCTTAGAATCCAGGCAGGATGGCACTAGAGCCCTTCCTAATGACTAATGAAAGTCTCCTACCAACAAAGTACACCAGTAGCAGCTTTCCTTTATGAAATACTCACTATACCCCTGGGATCATGTGGCCCCTTTGAACCCCAAGAAGTATGTATTATTATAATCCCATTTACGAGGGAGGAAACTGAGGCCCAGAGAGGTGCTGTGAGGTGCTCCAGATCACCTATGCTATCTAGGAAGGGTAGAATAGGTCTCAGAGTATCTGGGGCTTGGGTCTGCTGAGAAAGCCTCCCACCAACCCACTGGGAAATCAAGACCTGCTCATTATGACTCCTACAGGTTGAGCTGTGCACAGGTTGTCTGTGTGCGCATGTGTGCATGTGCGCCAGGGCAAACCAGCCTCAGCTGAGGGCCACAGTGGGCAGTACTGCCCTCCTGTACCTTCCTGTGCCCACTCTGGTCAACTCCCATCTGGCAAGTTCTCAGCTATCCAGGACGGGTCAATAGACCTCACATGCTAGTCCCAGCTCTGTCAGGTGAGGCTGTGGCTCTGTCACTTGCCCTTCTGGGCTTCAGTTAACCTGTGTAAAGCAGCAGGCAGGCAGCTGGCTTTAAATTCTGCCACTATTGCTTTCTAACTGTGACCTAGGGTAATTAACTTCTGGCATCAGTTTCTTCCTATGTAAACTGGGATAACAGCAGTGCCCATCTCAGCAGCTGCTGTGAGATTCAGATCATCCATACATACACTCCACTTAGCCAGAGCCTGGCCCACAGGAGGCCCTCAAGAAAAGTTGGCTGTCATCACCATCATTGTTATTGGCCTTTGAAAAGCCCATATTTCAGAAAACACAGGCTCAGAACAAGGAACAGGATGCTGCTGCCAAAGTGACCTCTGGGGTCAGGTGGTCCATATTACAGATAAGTGAGGCCACGAGAGGGGAAGTAAGTTTCTGAGGTACACAGTATAAGACAGAGGTGGGATGAGAACCTCAACCTCCATGGGGGCCCAGACTCCTGCCCAGACCAGCAGCTCTGCAGAGCCCCCCACTGCCCTGGGATGATGTCAGGGGAGCACACGGCATCTAGAAGACTAGCGCTTGCAGCCTATCTCACAGGCCTTCCCCATGGAGGCAGAAGCCCCTTCCTGGGCAGGAGTTGGCCTTTAGCAAGGTGACCTCACCCAGGCATCATCCACAGGTGGATGTGTGGGGCTCCTGACCCAACTGCCTCCCGCTGTAGTGCCTTGGCGGGAGAATAAGTCTCTGATACAGTGCCCGCCAGACACACTACTTGGCAAGCAGAGCATATTTCACTTCAACTTACCCCTCAGCCAGGCATCCCTGCACAAGGCACAACCTGCACCACTGCAATGCACTTGGCAACCGTGAGTGGGAGGTCAGGGAATGGGGGTAGGGACAGATGGATGTCTCTGATGATGCCCAGATACCAGCATGGGCTGCTGACTAAGCTAGCCCTCTCTGCTGTGATTCATTCTTATCCTTTGAGGCTGGTGTGCTCGGCAGCATGTGAGCGAGGCCCTGTCCAGAAAACAGAACAATCTGGCTCTACTCAGGCAGTGCCACCCACCCAGTCCCAGGGACCAGGTCCATGGTTGCAACAGCATCTTCTGGCTCTTTGGAGCTTGTCCAGGAGACAGGGAAGTTGCCTGGGGTGAAGGGGAAGTGGGCAAGGCTAGTGGGATAACCCTCTGGGGTCACACAGGTCTGGGTTTGAAACTTGACTGTCCTTAACAACTGAGTGACCTCTGGAAAGTTATTCCATAGCTCCTCTTGTCTTCTCATACGCTGACTTACTGTTACCCGTGCCTGCCTCCCCACTAGAACATAAGCTCTCTGAGGGCAGAGTTCTATCTGTTCCACTGCTGCACTCAGCACCCGCACAGGGCCTCGCATATACAACTGTTACGAAATGAGCCTGCAGCATCCAAGGCCTCCCGTCCTCTGCTTACCGACATTTGCCAGGCCCTCTTCTCCTCAAGCTTGAATCTGGGGATGATGACAAGGGTGGATAGAGAAAAGAGACACATAAGGCCCTAAAGGCAGATCTCTCATGACCAGCACCCCCTCCCCGCAGGACCTCTACCTCCAGCAGAGCCAGCTCTACTGACTTAAATGACACCAGGCCACCACCCTATGGCACCTGACTTCAGTCCTCTAGTCTCAAGGAAAAGATTACCAACTAGTTGAGACACTTTAAGGTAGAGGTAAGAATAAAAGAGAATGGAAGTGGGGTAGGGTGAGGAAATATAGCTTCAGATTTCATTCCTGTGTGTTCGGCACCTGGCTTTCTTCCTCAGAGACCAGATATAAAGGTGTCTACTTCACAGATGAGGACACAGGTTCAGAAATACTCCTAATTTGCTCAAAGCCAAGGCTAAAAGAGGCACTGATAATGGTAATTTTTCATCAGCTTGAGTGCTGCTGGTGGGCCAGAGGTGCCGAGGACACCCACATACCCTTTTGTGGAGCCCTCACCATGATGCTGTGAAGCCACGTGCCGAGACTCCACAGCCAAGGCATTCACACTGGGATCTGGCTGACCTCAGAACCCTTTCTCTCCCCACACCACTACTCTGCTGTGAGGCCATCGTGGGGCAGACAGTTGTGCTTCATTGATATTCTTGGTTTTATTCATTGTGTGTCTCAGGTACAGAGCTAGCTTTGGCACAAAGCTAAAATAAGCCAACAGCTCGGCTGTGGCCAGGGGCTGTGATGCACACTGTAATTATCCAGGACTTATGCTCACCACATGCTGTCCTCAAGCTCACCTGTCATTTCTTCTAATTATGGCACCAGGTAAACACACAGGACGGCTTTATTACACACCCACTAGGAACATGGCAACGTCCCAGTGCCACATATGCCTACTGTCTTGAGTCTGCCCTATGGGGGTGACCCGCAGACTGCCAGCTCAGGACCCAGCTCCAACAGAAGTGCCAAGAAGGTTTATGTCTTCCCTGATAGGGGCCCCAATATGTTAGGGTTCTCCCTCAGATGCCCCAAGGTTTTGTAGCAACCACACATTTTTCTCATCCTGACCTCCTTCATATGTTCCACCCCTTGGTGTGAGGCACATCAATTTATTCCTGGTAGTATAAGGTGGTGGGGATTTCTAATTTGGCAGGTCTGGGTGAGGGCCAGGATCTAGGGAGGCCATGATACACAGTCCACAGACCACATTGGGAAAAATGCTGGTCTAAGGCAGAAGATGATGAGCTAAAGAACAGAGAGGGTGAGAGCTAACTCAAAGTCACACAGGTCACCCAGGCCAATCCCTATTCCAAAAATTCAACCCAGGTGTGAATCTCATCCCTGCCACTTTCAGGCTGTGAAACTCTCGGCAAACTATTTACCCTCTGAGCCTCAGTGGAAGATGAGGGTAAAAATATTATTTCATAATATTACTACAAAGATTAAATCATGAATGTTAGGTGCTTAGCACAGTGCCTGACATGCCAATGGGGCTCAATACCCATTCGTGGATATGGCAACCAGCCTCCATGGCCCCCAATGGTAACCACCTCCTCGTGTTTGTACCTAGTGTTGTTCCCTTCCAAGCTGTTATCAGGGTTAGTCTGTGTAACTAAAAGAATAGAACAGAGATGACAGGCTATTACTTCCAAGATCAAGTGGCTACCATCCTGGTGTCTCCCTTTCTTTAATCACTTGCTCTGGGGCAAGCCGGCTGCCATATTGTGAGCAGCCCTGTGGGGAGGCCCAAGTGGCAAGGAACTGAAACCTCCTGTAAACGGCCATGTAAGCTTGGAAATGGACCCTACAGCCCCAGTCAAGCCCTCAGATAGGTGTAGCCCCAACTAACAGCTTGACTGAAACCTTGTGAAACACTCTGAGCCAGAACCACCCCACTGAGTCACTCCCAAATTCCTGACCCTCAGAAGCCATATGAGATGTTTGTTGTGTTAAGTTGCTAAGTTTTGGGGTAATCTGTTATATAGCAATAACTAATGAATATAGTGGGATGTATGAAAAAACTAAATCACTTTACAATACACGATGGCCACAGGTACAAAGTGCCCCGTATCCCGAAACACTCCTGAGTCAAATCAAAGGAGCTCCCCTACCCCATTCACACATGCACAACTCTAGAGTTCCACAGTTCCCTTTTCATTCATTCATTCAGCAGCCAAACATTTGTTGAGCACTTCTTCTCTGCCAGACCAGAGTTCACACCTCACAACAAAGAGTCCCTGCTCTCATAAGAAGGTGCACTGAGTATTTGCTGAGGGTGGCTGACAGATGCACCCCTAGTAATAATAGTAGGTAACAAACTTTGTGCTGGAGGCACCAAGGACAGGCACCTGCATCCAACAGGGAATTCCTCCAAGGAAATAATCAGAGATGATTTCAAAGAGCTAGGTACCAAGGGGGTCACCGCAGTGTAGCATGTCCTAAAACAGAAATCTAGATGTCCAATAGTAGGAACAGCTGATGGTTATCCATTACTTGCCACACACCCTGCAGGCTGCTCAGTGTCCCGAGTGGGGTGGGGGCAGGGTTCAATGACAAGATGCACAAAGTCTGTTATCCTCATCTTGCCCTGCAAAAAGCTATAGGCAGAGGGAGCCCGCAGCTGGCCAGGAGCACGAGTAGGGCATGAGCCATATCTGGTTAATAGAGTACTACACAGCAATTAAAAATCAAGTCAAAGGAAACAAGTTCCTCACATGGACAAATATTCACTCTATGTTACTAAATAAAAACAGCTTGTTACCACAACAGTATATATAATTTGATACCACTTTTTTAAGGAGAAAGAACCTCCTGCCCCAATACACACACACACACACACACACACGGAGATTAAAGCAGGCAGGAAAATATTTACTATGGTTATATCTGGATAATAAATATTTATAAGTTTCTACATTTAACATGTATTATTTTTTAATTCTCCCCAAAAATTCCCTTCAAAAAAGTGGGAAATCTGTCAGGCAGGGATCAGTCCTATCCTTTTCCTTTAGGAGCTACCATGGATGGTTCCAGTGACCTGGTTCACCAGGATGAACCACCTAGGGGCAGCGGTGAAAAGTACCAAACAAAGACATTTCCCTCAATCCCTGGCTGAAGGCTGATAGGGAGCGCCCTGATTCCAAGCAGACCTGGCTCAGTGAAAGCTGGCTGAACCCAAATCGGGCTCCAGGGAGCTGCAGGCTGGAGACACAGTTTCTCATCAGATAGTTACAGGTCCCAGGAGGCTAGAGTTTCCAAATAGGAAAAGGTAAAAATAGCCTGAAGGAGGCTCCTGAACCAGATACCCAGACTCAGGGAGGCCTGTGCCTTCCCCATCCTCTCTCCCAAGTCTGGGCTTTAAATACCATCTGATCTTCTGTCAATACTGTCACTGCTACCCAAGTCGGGTCTGACCTACTCGTACCCGGACCAGCCTCCCCAGTTCACCCTACCCTGAGCAGCAACAGATCGACCTTCTTAAAATGACTCCTGCTCAAAATTTTCCATGGATCCTTATGCAGAGCTTATTAAAAATGAAGTCTCCTGGGTCAGATCTCCAGAATTCTTACCTAGCAGATCTGAAGGGGTAGGGGGCAGAAATCTGCATTTTAACCAGTGAATCTAGCAGCCACTATTAGGCACCCTCTAAGAAACGAAAGCCAGGGGAATGAGCTCCTGCTCATCTACCTCTCCATTCTCTACATCCCAAAGGCATCCTGTGCTGGGGACAGTCTCTCTGGGTAGACACATCCCCTGATTCATGTCCCAGTAAGAAATCAGTCTGATTACTGAATAACTTCAGCTTGCTGAAATGGCACCTCAACTTGATTGGAATGCTAAACACAATTCATTAGAGTAAATAAAACTGTTTTCTTACTAAGTGTCTTGTTACACTCCAGGAAAGTTTAGAACTGAAAATAGAGGGAGTAGGCTAAATCAAATACATTGTATTAATGTTCTTGTCCTAAGTTTAGTAATAATCAGTGTATACCGGTATTTAAAAGTATCTGTAACATTGAAAAGAATTTGACATGTTGAGTTTATGACAGATAAGCACTGTGATTCCAATTTAAAATATAAGTTAATATAGTTAGGTAATTGATAAAATACATGTCAGTAATTGATATGAGACTTGTGATTTTAAGTTGAGAGGTGAGCAATGGCCGGAAATATTAGCTAAATATCAAAATCACCTGGGGTGCTATAAGATTCTAAAGGTGCCCCCCATATCCTAATTTCATGTCAGAAATGTTTTTTTTAGCTCCCCAGACTGAGAACCAGTGACATAAAAGAAGTTGACTGTTAATAAAGTACTGAACTATTTACAAGAACTTAAAATTCATTTTGCTTATAGGTTTAATTTATTAAATTTTCTAGAAACTAAGTATTCTGGGGAATTATGCTTATGTTATGTATCTGAAGTACTTAAAAAGAAAATTAAATATATAAAATTTATAAATGGAATTAAATGTGTAAGAGAATGTAATTAGGCTGTAAATAGGGCTGAATGTTTAAGGGACTTTAGTTTGTTCAACTTGAGTTCAAAGATTAATCAAAGGAAAAGTTAAGGTAATTTTTCTTATTTTCTAGATCTATCTACAGAATAATAATTTCTAAGTTGAATTTGATGGCTTACAGAAAATTAGGCTTTTAAAAATTGTTGCTCCAAAGAGAATTAACTAAAAAGACCAAAAATAAAATCAAACAAGCCACACCTTAACTCCGTGTTCTTCCCCACCTACCCTACCTAAAATAATTCCTCTCTCCTCTGAACTTCCCATCAGCCAAATTTGTTGTTAGCAAGACATAAGTATTCTTTCCCAGAAGCTTCATATCCTGTCCCAAGGGGCTACTAGGATGCTTCGTAAATAGAAAATAACTGCAGTAAGGATAACTCATCCTGGATGTAGAACATTTCATTTTCCCTCCCAGTCCCCTAACAAGGCATTACTGTGAGTTGTACAGGTCAGAGGCAGTTCTAGGTCTCGAATCCAGTCCTTGATTTTTAATGCCACATCTATGCCAATGACTTTTATTTCTGGTTCAGACCTCTCCTCTGAACTCCAGATCCAAATCCTCATTTGCCTCCAGACTATAAGGGGCAGGTCAAATTAAAGGTGGCCAAATAGAACTTAAGATCGTCCCCATGGATTTTAAATTGTTGAGGTCAAAACTTAGGGCTTGATTCCTCTGTCCCACACACCCTAGATGTCTGTCAGCTTGTTCTGTCTGTCCTACCTCCTCAAATACCTCCCAAATTTGATCACTACTCTAACCCACATCCTAATCTAAATTACCATCCTGCCTCAACTGACCCACTACAGTAACTTCCTCTCTTTAGTCTGTTCTCCAGAGAACAGCCAAAATTATGACATTAAAGTGTAAATTAGATCATGTCACATCCCAGACTAAAACCCTCAGGGGCTTCGTAGTGCAATTAGAAAAAATAAGACTCCTTACCATGGGTTACAAGGCCAGATATGAGCTGACCCCAACCCGCCTCTTCACAGTCCACTCCTTTCCTTCAAACACCCAAGACTGCAGAGACTCAAGGCCTTTGCACCCACGTTTTCCTGTCTGACCTACTACTATTCATTCAGGTCTCTGGTTAAGTGTTACCCTGTGCACCCTGGCTAAAATAGCACCTCCACCCCCTCCCAATCAACCTGCTTTCTGCTCTTCACAGCATTACTTCACCTCCCATTCATCCACACATAGTAGAATGAGCGCTCCATGAGAGCAGAAACATGTTCACCGCTGAGTTCCCTGCGCATAGCCCAGAGGAGGCGCTCAGAAAATATTTGTTGAACAGCCCCAGTACTTCAAAGCCCTTGCTCTTTCTATTCCCAAGAAGAAATGAGTGGAACCCCCTTGTAGGTCAGGGTTCTCGGCTGCGAAGCCCAAGGATAAGGAAAATAGGAAGTAGGGGCATAAGTTCCCCTTCCCTCGAAGCCCAGCAGATTCATCCCCCAGGACTTGACTTTTGCCACAAGCTCCAACTCTAGGGCAGGACTTGGGGATGATAGAGGAGACAGTGAGAAAGACGAGCCGAGGACCCGGACGCCAAGACCCTCCTCGCCCCTCTATCCACTCCCCATCCTATCAAATGGTGCGACATGCCGCGGGGCTCTCAGGCTTAAAAGAAAGAGCCCAAACCGCCCGTGGGGGACGCGGGTAGACTAAGACTCGCCCTTCGCCGTCCGGCCAAAGAAGGTACCTGGCTCTTCTGGGCCCGACCTCTCCGAGTTCCTCCTCCTGTGCCCTAGCGTCACGAACTGCTTGCTGGGATTCGTAGTCCTTCCTTGGGTATCAGTCTGTCCTTCCCACAAACCTTTGGGACTCAAAGCTGAAAGAGCGCAGGAGCGGGGAAAGCGCGAGGCCTTCTGGGTGTTGTAGTTCAAAGTAGTCAATCGGGAAGACATTACTGCGGAGCAACATTGTGTAATAAATCTTACCAAAATAATTTTGGCTGCCTTGATCTGAATATTATGAGAATTTCCTCTCACACAAGCCATGCATTACCTCCGTGGGTCAAAACGACGAGCACCGAGATTCAGAGGAACTACAAATCCCATAAAGAGTTGCTCGTTGAGGGCAGAGGGGAAGGTCGACCGCGCAGACGCTGTGGCGCGATTTTGGCCGTGAGGAAATATGGCGGCTTCGACGTTTACTGGGAGGTTGTACTCTTTGCTATTCCGCAGAACCTCCACCTTCGCCCTCACCATCGCCGTGGGCGCCCTGTTCTTCGAACGCGCCTTCGATCAAGGCGCGGATGCGATCTACGAGCACATCAACCAGGGGGTGAGAGCCTAGGCCAGCCCTGACCTTGGGCCCGCCTGTGGGGTGACAGTGACAGTGAGAGGGAGGTGGGGCGAGACTCAGTGTACCTTTGCGAGGAAGGTGGCGGGGGGCGGGGGGGCGGTGTGTGTGGAGTAAATGCTGTACTGCTTGGGCGCCCCGGAGTGGAGGTGGGGCGAGACTCAGTGTACCTTTGCGAGGTACACTGGTGGCGGGTGTGTGGAGTAAATGCTGTACTGCTTGGGCGCCCCGTGTCTGTAGACTGCTATCTGTCCTCTCTTCCCGGTGTGAATCCTGGAACGTTAAATGGGATCAATAGATCCCACTTTGCCGGGGTTGTAAATATTGCGATCTCCCACGTACCCACTTTTCCATTTACAGAAGCAAAAACTAAAGCCTAGTGAGAGCAGACGTACTATGGCTACACCACCAGGAAGTTAGTGGCGAGTCAGGGCTGGAACCTAGGCTCCCTTTCTTAGAGTTTCAAGGGCAGATTTGAGCGGGCAATGGTCGCAAAAAGGATGTGTCCCTGAGACATTATGGTTGGCCTTTTCAGATAGCACTTTCGGTTCCCAAGGCTTCTCACGCAGGCAGCGTGGTATTAATTATGGTTAAGAGGGTGGGCTGTGAAATTAGAGAGCCCTGGATGGGAATACTGGGCCTTATCACTCAATAACTGTAACATTAAGTTGAGCAAGTTTCTTAACCTCTGGGTTTCACTTTTATATGTGAAAGAGAGATCATAATAGTAACTACCTCGGCATTATTGTGAGGATTATTTGAAGTACAGGCCAGATGCCACAGTGCCTGTTAGGTGGTACCACTCAGAAAATAATATGTGTTATATTCCTCAGGAGAAAATGGAAGCATAAGGTAGAGAATAACATCATTTAGACTCATTGTATACCAATCACCGTGCTAAGTACTCTGCATGCTTTATATTATTGAATTGTGGCTCATACTGGAGAAGGTCTTGTACGGATAGCCTTGTTCTACCATTCACTCACGTTTGTAATTTTTGGCTTTACAGCCAAGGCAGACCCTGTCCACTAATGCTGTGGCCAGGACAACTTTCTGCTCCTGTGAAAGTGCTGCCACTGTTCTATCTCCTGTAAGCATTTCCATTGGCCGTTCCCAGTGTTTGGGAAAGGCATCTGATTACATTGTCATAACCCACCTTCTGCGCTTTTAGGAATGAAAACAAAAAATGTCTCAGTCTGAGGTACTTAGGGACTATGTATTTAGGACCTTTTGAGTAATACGTGGGAGTTAAAGAAATGGGACATATTCCAGGCTCTGTTCCTCAATTTCCTGGAGAAGTAAAATCATCCCTCCCCACTTATTTCACATAGTGATTGAGAGCATCAAAAGCATTTTATAAATGTTAGGAATGTGTGTCTAGTATTGCAACCAGTTTGCCCACCACAACTGTCAGGACATGGTACGTATTTTTCTCATTGTTTTAGAGACCAGGGCAGTAAGAGTATAGTTGTCCAATGTGAGAAGCAAAACTAAAAGTTTGTGTCTCTTGTCTTTAAAATGCAGAAGCTGTGGAAACACATTAAGCACAAGTATGAGAACCAGTAGTTCCTTGGAGACCCCCATCAAAGCCAGAAGGACCAGATCCACCACCATCCGTTTGCCCAGAGCCAGGGCCTCAGCTTGAAGATGATCCTTACGTCTCTCTCCACAGACCACCTTTAGCTGTTGGCAAGAAATAGCTTCACCTGACAGACTCTTTAACTTCTGCTCTGTTTGAAGTATGTTTAGTCATAGCCATCAGCAAATAAATGTAAATTATTCTTGAGACCTGCTTCTGCATTGGATGCTTTGTTAATTCTGACTGATCTTCACTTGTCAGTTATTTGATACAATTTCATAGTCCTCTGCAAACATCTGAAGGGCAGATTCCATGATTTTGAGTTTCCCGTTAACTTACAAAGAATTCTGGTTTTCAAAACATTAGCTAGAGTTGGAGATGTTAGCTTAAACTTTGGCTTCTAAACCAGTATTTCCATTCTTAAATCACATAGAAGGGAGCTGACTGGCTTGGCTGTGGGGAAGCACCGTGCCCTCAGCTGGGGAAAAACCCTGGCCCAAGGGTCTTGGGACACCCCATGCCCCAGAGTCTAGTCTCCATGCTGCCTTTCACTTGTTGAGTATCTTTGGATAAAGCTGCCATATTTCTCTGGGCCACAGCCTATATTCTGATGATTAATTTGGTCCAAAATTCTGAGCCTTCTGCTGGAGTTCTGCCCTTTAATGAGTTTGGTTTATCGTCATGCTCACTTGGGTTTGAATGCTCACTCCATCAATTCTAGCTGTGTGAACCAAGGGCGAGGCACTTGACCTTGCTAAGCTTCAGTTTCCTGGTCTATAAAATGGAGATAATAGGAGTACATCTGTGTGGGGTTTCTGTGAGCATTAAAGGAGTTATTAAATGCAGGTAATATAGTCACAGATCCTGGCACATGGTAAATGGAAGTGAGATGTGGGGGATGCTTAAGGACCCAAAGAACCAGAAGATTTCTACTAGAAGGCTGTGGAACCATAGGAATGTGAGGAAGAGGGCTTCAAGGAATATATTCTGGTCATTTAACAAATGGGTGGCTACTGTGTGTGAAGTACTGAGTTATGTTAGTGCTGGGCACGTGGTGAATAGAACATGGGGTTTGAACTCCTACTGGAGACACTAAATGCCATTGATGTATATGTTACAGACTGGGCCAAGGGTTCTGGGGAAACAATCCAAAGAGAATAACTGAGTGATGGAGTAATTGAGGGAAGCCGCAGGAGAGGTAACATTGGTGATAAAGATGCGTCACTTAAGTTGGGAGTTGGAGGCAAAGCAGAGAAAAAAGCAGGTTTAAAGGCACAAAGTGGGGAGAGCCCTTGCTGAATTTAGTGGGATCAGGTCATTCAGGACCTGGTGAGTCACAGTGAATAATTTGGATTTTACCAAAATTATAATGAGTTGCTACTGAAAAAGTCTTAAGCTCTGCCTTATTAAAACATTCTGGCAGCTCTGAGATGATTAGATTGGAAGCAGGCAAGAGTGGAAACAGAATAGTTTGGAGGTTGTTGCTGCACTCTTTATTAGAGCTGATAGCTGTAAGAGACCTTGGAAAACATGAGACATGTTTGGGAGGCAGCAGAGGAAAGCACTGAGCAGGTGTGGAGCAGTTCTGTCTTGTAACTGGCCTGGGATCTTTCACTCAGCCCTGGCATGATTCAGGGGAACTGATGGAGGAAGTGTCAGGCCAGGAAACCCATGCAGAAGAGGGAGAGACCCGAGGAATTAGCCAATTTGTCCTACCTGAGGCATATCTTTATGAGATTAAGTCAAGGCCTAGAGGAATAACCTTCCAAAGGTGATACAGCTCTGGGGTCAAATCAAGACCTGAACCATTCTAAGAATAGAATGATTTCAACATCAAATAGAGGATAATCCCAGGGTTGATGGTAGTCACTACTTACCTTCACATTTTTCCCAACTATGTGTTGGCAATGTGCTGGTAAAAAACAATAAAGCAGGGAATATTCTTGTAGTTATTCTATGTTACTCTTTGGCACCTGCTCAGAGCAGCAGAGACAGACAAGCTTAGTTGGTCACCTGTTTCAGGTGGGGCACATTCTGACTCAGCCCAACAAGCAAGCAAGGGCGTCCATAAGCCGTCAGTCAACAGTTAAGATGTCCTATTATTTGCCATCAGCATTTCTGAGCTGTGTGTGTGTGTGTACATGCTTCTTTTTAATAAGAGCTGAAGGTGAAAATGATAAACCCTTTTCTACCTATTGTATGGGATTAAATAGTGTCCCCCCAAAATTCACATCCACCTGGAACCTCAGAAGGTGACCTTATTTGGAAAGATTCTTTGCAGATATAAATAGTTAAAGATGAGGTCATACTGAATTGGGGTGGGCCTTAAATCCAGTCACTGATGTTCTTTTAAGAAGGCCTTGTTAGGACACACAGAGAAGAAAGCTACACAAAGACAAAGACAGAGATTGGAGTTACATCATAGGCCAAGGGATGCCAGAGATTGCCAGCAACTACCAGAAGCAAGGAAAGAGGTGAAGAAGGATTCTTCCCTAAAGACTTCAAAGAGGAAAGGTGACCTGCTGAAACCTTGATTTTAGAGGTCCAGCCTCCAGAATTTGAAGAGAATAGGTTTCTGTTGTTTTCAGCTTCTCAGTTTGTGCTCATCTGTTAACGGCAGCCCTATCAAATTGGCCAAGCAAAAGAATGATATATCTAACTCTATCGAGGACGTAAAGAAATGGCACTCATATACTATTGACAAGTGCGTGAAGTGGCACCATATGTGTTAAGAGCCTTCATGTGCATACCTTTGACCCAATAAATACCATTTCTGGAAAATTTTCCTTAAAAAGTGCATGTCCACAAAAGATATTCATCGTGGTGATGTTTAAAACATGGGGGAAAAATGAAAACAAGTAAAATATTCAAAAGAGGAATTACTATTGAGGTAAAATATAAAACCATGTTTTAACTAGAAGAAAATGTCCAACAAATCTGGCCAAGTACCAGCCTCACTAATTTATGAATCAGTCTTCAAAAACAATAAGAAAAAGATGAAGAACTCAATAGAAGCTAGGGCAAAAAATGAATAGGCAGTTAAGACAAGAAATACAAATGGCCGCAAACTTAAGAAGATTCCCAGTTTCACAAATAAACACAAAATGAAATACCAGTTTTTGCCCATCATATCAACAAAGATGAAAAAGATTAGCAACACCTGTCTTTTAGTGAAGGAGCAGGCACTGCTCCTGGGCATTGGAACAAAGGTTTTTTTTTTTTAGATGAGGCAACTGTTGGTTGACCTCACCTACTGCAAGGACCTTGTCAGCTTACAATTAATTTTTTTATTTTTTACACCTACAGCACCTGGTCTTCCTAAATGGTCTCCCATCCAAGTATTAAATAGGTCTGACTCTGCTTAACTTCTGAGATCAGGATTGTTCAGGGTAGCATGGCCGTACGCGGAACAAAGGTTTTAGACCACAGTTAGGCAACATCTATTTTAATTGTTCATTCTTTTTGACCTTGATACTCTGCTTCTAGAAAAATCTCTAGAATCACATGTGCACATGCACACACATACAAAGTCGTTGGAGTATTGTTTGGAATTAAAATAACAAGAAGAAAACGATTCTTCAATAGGGGAGTAAGTTAACTAAACAAGTAGATTCAAACCATAGAAATTTATGTAGACGTTAAAATGACGGAGGCGACTCAATGTGTAGCAATAAAGAAAAATAAAGTAAAACAGAAATCAAACTGCATAATGGTATGGTTAGTTGTTTAGTTTGATCCCATATATGCAAATGACACATTAATATATGTACACACAAAATAGCGAGGGATGTGCATTAAACACTTCACAGTGGTTATGTGCGAGGGGTGGGATCTCAAAGAACTCTCACTCTATGTAATAGATATCTACTTTTTTCCTTGCAACGAGCAGGTATTCTAACCCAAAGATATTTTATAAAAAGAAATCAATAGAGTAAAAAATGTGTAAGGCAAATATTCACATAAGAAAATGGTCAAAATAGAAAGCTAAGTAGAAAAAGCAGGTCACAAATTTATGTAGTGCATGATACTTTTTTTTTTTTGCAAAAATGAATAAGAAAAAATGGGAAATGTTCACATCGAATTGTTAACAGTGATTAACTTTAATGGAGTTTTATTTTCCTTTGTATTTCTCTCTGTTTTCTAAGTTTTCTGCATCAAGCATGTATTATTTTCAGAATGAGTAGTATAAATAAAAAGGGGCCCAGAGAGAGTGTGAACACGGAAATGCAAAATGTGAGCCCCCAGGGCTCCCCTTCCTGAGATCCCCATGCAGACTTGCCCTCGAGCATCACTGCCAAATGAGAGCAGGGACTTCCCAGAGCTCCTTGAGTGTGTCTGCCTCACAGGTCGCAGGATGTGAAGATTAGCACCCTCCTCAAACTGGCACTGACAAGCTGTTTACTATTGGAAAAAAGTTCTCTCTTCCAAGGTCAGCCTGAGGCATTTCCTGGAGTCAAGAGCTGAGACTGTCTTTACAGTTAGAAAACCCCAAGGGCTCTCCCCACCTGCTCCCCTAGCACAGGTGTCAGGAAAAGCTAAATGCTTGGGTGTCTCATAAAGTTAGTTCCAAGGTCTCTGAAATCCTCTCCTGAGAATTTTACATCTGGTATGTCTCTGAGTAAGCAGTATTGCTCTCTGGGTTAAGAGTATTTGAACTGATGTCTTATTTTCTTAGCTTCTTTCTTGGGTCCAAAAATATCTCTCCAAACTGGTACAAACTATTCATTCATTCGGTCAGTCATCCAACCATTACAGCTTTATTGAGCTCCTGTTCTTCCCGGTACCTTCCAGACCTTGGACATATAGTGAAGAATGAGAAAGAGCCCTACCTCTTGGAGCTTACATTCTAGTAAGGGAGACAGGCAGTAACAAAACACTAAATAAAAATTTCATTTTACAATAAAGTTTATGAATAAAATAGAACTGGGTAACGTATAGAGAGTGACTCAGGTGATGAGTAACATGAGATGCTCAGGTAGGTGGTCAGGGAAGATTTCTCCAAGGAGATGACATTTGAGCTGATACAGCTAGGTAAAGATCAAGAGTAAGAGCATTCCAGAAAAAGAACAGCAAGTGCAAAGGCCCTGAGGTGGGCACGAGCTTTGATTATTTGCTGAACTGTAGGCAGGAAAGGAGTGTTAGAGTTAGATGCTGTATGATCTTGTAGGCCATGCTAGAAGAGTTTGGATTTTATTCTAAGAAGTGAGGAAAGCCTCTGGAAGGTTTCTGATAATAGTTTATGTCTATTAGCTACTACTATGAGCCAGGCATTGTACTAAGTGCTTTGCAGTTACGTGTCACTTGATTTGAAAAATCCACATTATTATTCCCATTGAATAGCTCTAGTGAAGTTTAAAGAGCACTGTTTTTAGAGTGGACAATCCTGAGTTAAAATTCAAGCCCCACCACTCACTGGCTGTGTGAACTCAGGCAAGTTACTTACCCTCTCTGAGCCAGTTTCCTCATCTGTAAAATGCCCACTGTGAGATTGCACAGTGGCAGCTATGATACTTGTTATTTCTGGAGCTGTTGTCATCTTGGAAGGGTGTCAAAGGGAGTAAGGATTACTGTACAGTAAATCCTCACCCAGCTGACTGCTTAATTAACCCAGCCAGGGGCTACCTTGGAAGTCTCTGGTACTCCAGGGCTACCTGCCAAGGCTCAAATTTTTTCAGCTCTAGGTGGAGTCCAAGTTGTCCTGGCAGGACAGAAAGAAGGAAAGTCCAGACCTCAGAACATTCTAGGCTTGTCCCCGGAAGATGCAAGAATGCTGCCTATTACAGGCTAGGTTCCCTGGGAAACAGACTCTGGGCTAGAGGTTAGTGTGCAGGAGATTTATTAAAGAGTAGCCTTGGGGTCAATAACCTTGGCGTCGACAAAGGAAGGGAAGGAAACCGGACTAGCAGAGGGAGAAGTCAGATGCAGATGCAGTCTCAACGGAGGCCTCCCCTGACCCTAGACCCTTGGGGAATTCTGGGAATGGGATGATCTTTCAGAGATGTCCTGAGCAGAGTGAGACGGGCAGCTCTTTACAGACCCTGTTGATCATCCATTGAGGTTGCTACCTGAGATGGGGGCAGACACAGGCAGGGCTGTCTTCAGCCTGGCCAAACCCTGAAGGGGCTGACAGCTGAGGCAATTAGTACACTGCACCTTTAGTATCTCACCCCTGTAGGGAGATCTGGAGGGTGAATCTGAGATTCCACCAAAGCCTTCCCCATCTTTTGGTCTTTCTCAGGCCCATTTTATACCTGCATCCATTCCCTGAGGCTCACAAGAACAAATTTGCAAAATAAAAATAACTAGATATGCTTTTACTCATTAAACACATAAGATTTTTTAAATTATAATACCTGGTGTGAGCGAAGATATGGGAACTGATCATTCTCAAAGCCTGCTCGTGGGAAGGCCAAATTGATAGTCAAAAAGCATGACCCAGCAATTCTATTTCTCAGAATTTACCCTGAAAAAATAATCATGAATGTGGACGAACATTTAGCCAGGAAGTTGTTCATTGTAGTTTCATAGCAAATAATGAGAAACAATCTAAATGTACAACTACAGGCAACTGTTTTACTAAAGCATGGTACGATAGAATATTATTAAGCCATTAAAAAGAATATAGATAAGAAATGGGGAAAAAAGTGGTGATAATAGCATGTGTTGTACAATCCCATTTTTGAAGAAAACCCATGTGTATATTCCTTTTTTCTAAAATAATGCTAGAAGGAAAAGAACTAAAATTGTAACAGTAATAATTTCCGGATGATGAGATTATGGGGTTTTTCTTTCTCTTTGTGAACCGTATTGAGCATATGACTGCTTTTATAATAAGGGAAGAAGCAGCATAGGTTATTAAAAAGAAATAGATTCCATCCCCTAACTCAGCCAGCCCTTCCAATTAGAAGGAACAGAGACTGTCCTACAAATGAGCTTGAAGTCTTCCAAGGAAAGGACAAAAATCAATCAATCTAAAATGTCTGAGCAATGTGCAAAGTTAGAGGGAATACAAATTCCTCAGGCAAGATGGAAGTTATGGCAGCTGCTTGAGTGTTAGTGAAGGACAAACACTGAACCAGTAGCAGGCACCGGCCTACACAAGAGAGTACACACACACACACACACACACACACACACACACACACACACACACACACACACACACACACACACACAGAGCTGCCTTCTCTGGGTACCCACCCAGACCAGGCCTGGGCCAGTTGCTGCTAACAAACCCTGTGTCACTGTATTCTCAGTCAGAGGTGGTTGCTGCTCTCCATCCCATTTTACAGGTAGAAATGAGACTCAGAGAAGTTAAGTGTCTTGCTGAGGGTAACACAGCTCGTGAGAGTGGAGCAGAGGTTCAAATACAGGACAGTGCCTCTAGGCTATGCTCATATACACTGCTCCACATCGTGCAGAAATCATTTTTCTCTTTTCGTTGGGGCCTTGGCCTGATATTCTTAGATTTATTCACTGACCGAATGCCAAGGGCAGACTCCAGCCAGCATCAAGGGCAAGGCAATGATGGAATGCAGAGAAAGTGTTGGCTGGGAGCTGCCCAGTGGACAGTCTGTGAGTATGTCGGTACTGACATGACAGCCTTCATTCTTCCCTGGTCTATCCTCCTTTTAAAACTCCTGCACAGAAACTTTCTTGACTGCTCTACCTTCAGAAAGCTGCCAGATCAATGTCCCTGTTTAAACACCTTCAGTGGCTCCCATTACCTGCAAGATAACGTTCAAACTCCTTAGTCTGAGGACGTGGTTCCATAGTGTGGTGGCTAGCACATATGCTTTACACACAGAAAGTCCTGGGTTTACGCCCTAGTGGAGCCACAGTCCACGGTCTACGGCTATGCCACCCTGAATAAGCCCGATGTCTGATCTTGGAAGCTAAGCAGGGAAACACCTGGTTGGTACTTGGATGAGAGACCACCTAGGAAGATCAGGTGCTGTAGGCATAAATAATAATAAATAAATAAATAAATACAATTCGTTAGCCTGACATTTAAGATCTAGACTACCTTAAATCTCCCTTCATAAACCTCCCAAATAGGGTCTTTGCTGTGGGTCCCTTTGATCTGTCATTTTGTGCCTAGGCATCGATTGTGGACACAGACATGACTGAAGTTTGAACTCTAGCTCAGCCGAGTGACCTTGGGTGAGTCGCTTCCTCTCTGTGAGCCTCGGTTTCCCCATGTGGAAAATGGGATAATGATAATACCTCACAGTGTGTTGGGAAGATATGTGAGATAATGCTTGTGATGTACTCAGCACAGGCTTATTAGCTAATGTCTGCAGTGAGTAAATTAACAGGACTCCCTATGAGGTCTTCAGGGACCAGAGACTAATTAGCATATTCAATCCACAAAATGCAGGCTGAGAGCTTTGGGGATGACTATACAGCTGAATCATCCAAGTGGCCCCCACTTCACCCCCGTTGTCCCACAGCTTTAAAACCCTGTTCCTGACATTCTTCCATCCCTCTGAGGCCCGATCATTTTCTTGTGATCCCCTTTTTGTCCCTTGACAATCTCGTTTCAGCATCTCTAACACTGTTTTAAACCCCAGCAGCCTCCTGTCTGTCGTCCTCAGGCAGCTGTTATCTCTTTCTCACACCTTTCATAATGTAATGGATTCCTCTCTGCTTCTGTCTTCCTTGCTTCCTGACCTCTAAGCAGACTTCTGTCTCCCTTCTGTACAAACCTTCAGCAGAGAGGCCACTGCCTACCCTGGGGCTGCAATTCTATGTGATGGCTTATCTCCTTGGCTCGATAAGCTTCCCTGATGAAATACTTCCTTCAAACTGCGCCCTTCAAGGGGCACCCCTTCCTTCCTTCAAACTGCGCCCTTCAAGAGGCACCCCTTCCTTCCACTGGCAGACAGGGGAGACCATGGCAAACTGGAGATTTGGAAAATATGTCCTGCCCAGCTTCCTATTCTCCTCTCCTTTCCCTTAGCCCTCTGTCAAAGGAATGACTTGATTACAGGTTGTATCAACAGAAATATGATGGTTAGAACAAAGGAGGTAAACTAAGTTAACCATTTGTGGAGTATTGCGGCTTCGAGTTCAAGTGCCCAGCTATAGAAAAGCAAGAAAGCCAAGGGGCTGAAAATATGGACTGTAGAGGCTGGCAAACCTGAGTTTGAATCCTGGCTCAGCCATGAGCAAGTGACTGAACTACTAAATGAGGCTTATAATCACACCTATCACCTCTCTTTGTTTCAAGGATTCAGTGAGGTAATTTCTAGTCCCAAAAGGCTGAGCAGGGCACCTCCTCTGGGTTCCCAGGGCACCCACCACGCACTTACCAGGGTGGATTGTGCCTGTCTTTTTCTTTTTCCAGCTCCTGTGTGTATAGGTCATCCTGAGCCAGAGGCTTCTGGGAGAACTGTCCTGGAGGAGTCAGGGCAGCTGTGCTGAGGGGATAAGCGGTGGGATACATGGAAAGCTGGCTTAGAGCATTGGCAGGAGGGTCCCTGTGAGCAAGGCCCTGTGAGTTCACTAGCTAGCCTCATGGTGGGCACCACACCTTGTCCCAATATCCTGCCAACATCTCAAATTTACAGACAAGACAATTTTGGCTCAGAGAGGTGAGGCCACCTTGCTCAGAGTTACAGAGCCAGGGAGTGGCTGAGGCCAGCTCAATTCTGACCCCAGAGCGGAGCCTTGTTCTGAATGACAAAAGCAAAATAGGTCACTGGCCATTCAGAGGACCCTGATCCCCAAGGAAAAGTTCTGGCCTGGCCATCACATGCTATTCTGAGTTAATACTCTTGGGGAGAAACCAATGCCTTTCTGTGTAGACCCCTCCTGAGAGGAGCGTCTGGTTTTCCAGATGTGACAGGATGTACACATCGCCTTTGGCAGGTCATCGAGCGGGTCCTTATCTGTTGCCCTTCTCCTGTTTCAGAGGAGACAGAGTTCTGCCCATTGGGATCTGTCCTGTGGCACCTGGTAAGCCTGTCAGAGAAACAGGGGCAGGAGCCTTACTTTCTTCTAAACAAATCCCATCCAAAGGGGTCTCAACATGACAGTTCCCAGGCTCCCCTAGAGGCAAGGCCCTGGGGGAGATCGTTTCATAGCAGAACTTGCCCATAGAGGCAAAAGCCTTGGAGTTTAAGCCATTCTCCGATTCTGTCCTTCTGATAAGAACTATCAGCAAAAATCCAGATAAAGGCAGCTCTAAAACTCTTCATAGCCTTAGGACCCCCCAATTCCATGTTTGGAAATGTACCCTCTGGAAATAACAGGTAATTTGTACAAAGAGGTTTTCGGCAAGGTGATTAAAAGAGAGCAGAGGTGGACATTGCCTCAAATGCAGAGTAGACAGGGTTGCTCATCACAGTCTTCTTTTTCTCCCATTTGAACAAGTTTCACTGCTTTTATTATTTTGATATAAGTATACATTTTTAAGTTAAATTTATTGGGATGACATTGGTCATTAATAAAATTATAGATTTCAAGTATACAATTCTATATCATCTATATATTGCATTGTGTTCATCATCCAAAACCAAGTCGCCTTCTGTCACTATATATTTGACCCTTTCTACTCTTTTCTACCTTTCCCCTTTTCCCCCTTTCCCCAGTAACCACTATACTGTTGTCTGTGTCTATGAGTTTTTGTTGGTCTTGTTCGTTTTTTGCTTTCAGTTTTATTATCCCACATATGAGTGAAATCATATGGTTCTCGACTTTTTCTGTCTGGTTTATTTCGCTTAGCATGATATTCTCAAGATCCATCCATATTGTCGCAAATGGCAGTATTTAATCTTTTCTAATGGCTGAGTATTATGAGGTTCATGGCTTTTGGTGTGTCCCCCCAGTTGTGATCTCATCTGACCCTCAAAATTACCTCATGAGGCAAGAGGGCTGGGAGAATGATTATTCCCATTTCTCACAAGAAGAAACCGAGTTCCAGAGAGGCCAAGAGACTAACCCAAGGTCACATAGCTTATTGAAGTCCAGGGCCCAGACCCCAGCCTTCTGATCTTGAATCTAGTACTCTTTTCACCACCCCAGGCCACCTTTATGAACAAACTAACAATAAAAAAGATGAGCATATGAGGCCTGGGAATGAATGTACATGCGAAGGACCGCTAGGTAGATCAGACCAGGAGATGGAAAATAGCATGGGAGTCTGCGTGTAAGCTCTGGAAATAAAATTCCTAAATGTACAGAAATGATTGGCCCTTATCCCACCTGGGGCCCCTTTTCTGCCAGGCTCTTCTGTGAAAACCACTTTCAGGAGGGGAAAACCATAATTACTGCTTGGGATGACATAGCACTTAAGGGACATGTCCAAGTGCTGAGGGTGGATTCATGCAGCCAGAAAAAGCATATTCAATGTCATAATTTCATATTTGGAAAACTAGAATTAAGTGCCCGTTGTTTTCATAATTCAGACCACAGCAAGTGAAGCTTGGCACAAACTCCCTGGTTGGGAAAGACTCACAGAAGCCCAGTAAATTCTTAAGCTCCCCACCCTCAGGGGAGGAAGGGGTGTTTGAAATACCAGGACAAGAGATTTGGGCGGGATGAGGGTTTAAATGGGTTAAAAAATTCTGGACTAAACGCCCTTTAGGGCTCTTCAAATTCTGCCAGTCTGCGTAAAATTCTCTTGATTATTGACTGTGGGAAAAGAATTTCTAGTATGATGTGAAGTAAGAATTTCATGCTCATTTTAAGACACCGACACTCCCACCACACATATACATAGAGCTAGAGATACTAATCTTCGGACTTTTTTTTACCTTGGTTCAGGCTGCAGAATTGCAACAACAGCCTCAGGCCACAGTCAAGGCCCCTCCCTGCTGCCCCAGCACCCAGAGATTTCAAAGAGACCTGGTACTGGGCTGCCCCTCACTCTACGGAGGTGATCTGGGAGTTCCACATGGGCCCTGCCCCCATCCCTCCCCTTACTGGGGAATAGCCTTCCCCTAGGTGGGTCCTCTGGAGACTCCCCAGCTCCTTTTAGCCATCCCATAAACATGTTTGGGGTTCTAACATTTCTTCTTTACCTCAGAGCCCCATCTCCCTCCTCTTTAATGTCAAGTTCCTTTCAAGACAGGCCCATCTCCTTCCTTCTCTTCCTCATCTTCCATTCTTTACACTGGCTGCCTCCCCTCTGCTTCTCGGCAAAGCTGGGACAGAGCCCCAGGATACCCCACTGCCTTAGCAGTTGACCTCTTGGCTACTGCCTGACACTGTGACTACCACTCTCTGTTTCTGGAAAGTGTCTTCGCTCTTGACCTCTTTCTGTTGATGTTGCCTACTCATTTCTTCATTTATTTATTAGGACTTAGCATAACTGTTACTAACCATTTTTCCAAAATGTCTTAACATCTAAATCCCCCTTGGATGATGAACTTCATGAGGGTAAGGGCTGGGTCTTTGTCACATATGCCTGGTGTAGCGCCTGGCACCTAGCAGATCTTGGTAAATGCGTGCCAAGTGGATATACTTGTCTTCGCCTCCCTTGGGGCTGACCGCCTATGCTGCAAGCCCTGAGGGCAGACCACAAACACTGAAAGCTGCTGCTCTGGACAAATGTCTAGGCCACAGCCTAGCTTAGCCTATGACCCTAACTCTGGGCTCACTCTCTCTCTTCTACTCCTTTCACATGCACCCTGGACCCTTTGACTTTCCTAGCCTTTTGGCCCCCTCAGTGCTCCCCAAGCTCCACTGTCCTGTCTCAGCTGAAATGCTCTACCCCCAGCCTTTTCTCCACTTCCCCTGAAAAGGGACAGAACACAAAAATAATTATTCAGTGGGCTTAATGGTAGACTGGATGCACAGAGGAAATAATAAATTAATTTGAAGACAGAAAGTGAAAATAATGGAACAGAGCATCTGAGATCTGTGGGACAATATCAAATGGTCTAACATACAACTGGAATCCCATCAGCCTGGCCTGATGAAATGAGATTTCCCACCCTCCTGTCCTACAGTTATTTTCCTTGTATTTTTTTCTTTCTTTGTAAGAACAGTACCAAGGATGCAGGCATGGAGGAAAGAGATGGCAGGCAGCGTAAAGGTTAAGAATGTGGGCTTTGGAGATAATCCTGGGACTGAATCCCTCTTTAGTCACTTGCTAAATGTGTGACCTTGCTTGGTCAGGTCTCCTACCCTCTCTGTACCTCGATTTTCTCATTTGTACTTACCTTGTGAAGATTAAACAAGATCATAATGCAAAGAAAGAGCCCAGCAGAAACTCTGGCCATAGCAAGTACTTGGTAAGTGCTTTTATTCTTATTACATAGCATCACGGTCTCCATAATTTTCATTTATGAACATTCCCTTCCAGATTTGGTCTGTATGCAAAATCTTTTTAACATTTTCACAATCAGGGTGCATGATCATCATATATTCAAATTTATTCTTTAAAAAAAATTATTCTTGAATATTTAGTTTCCCAGATGCCTAGCAAATTTTCATTGACATCATTTAAAGGGGTGGGGGAGCTCCATAATCCGCCCCCCCACCGCATTTTTGGTGGGTTTTATTTTTGTCTTCTTCCTGTATTATTTACCCCGAGCTCCTGGTGTGGCAGGGACAGGCATTCTTCACAACCATTTGCTCTTCCAGACTGCACCGAGCTAAGGGGAGCCACTCAGAAAGAATCTGTATCCAGGTTCCTTTGTTGCTAACTTGCAATGGGCTTTGGGCAAGTCACTCTTTGGGCTCCTGGGCTTCCTTTTATAAATAATGACAGGCTCTGTCCACCCACTCATAGAAGCACTGTTCAAACAAACATGTTTATCACCCTTGCCACTCACGGACTAGAAACAAAGACAAGTATTAAGTCCTCTCAGACGCACAGGTCTTAAAAGCTTCCTGGGAAATGCCTGTGATAGTCACATTCTCTGCCAGGGTACAGAGAAGGCACTTGGAAAATTCCTACTTAGGAACAGTAGTGGTGGTGGTAGGCCCCAGTGATCGAGTGGGCAGGGTTCAGAGACCCCAACCCACTTCGCTTATAACACCTCTGCCATTGCCTGTCTTAAAACTTGGGACCTCTTTAGAGGATTTAATTGGCACCAAGGGGAAACCATCCATCTGGTCCAACGTACCCACTTTGCAGATGGGAAAACTCAAGCCCCAAGAGGAGAAGGGATGTGCCTACCAGCACCATTCGGGATGACCCCTGAGCTGTTTTAAAAGCATCCCTGAAAGGGTGCCCTCAAGGTCCAAAATGAGCAAACACGTAGTTCCTTAAGGGAGACTAAATTTGACCTGGCACTACATTTTGGAAAATTTGAAAAAAAATCACTTCTGTCTTCTCAAGTCCTTTAAACCAGGAAGCTAATATGAGGCCTGAACACCACTCTGGGTAGTCTGGAGGTACAGATGACAAAGTGAAGGTGAGAGGGCTGTATGAACAGTAACAGGTAAGGCAAGTAAAGCCCAGGAGCTTCCTTGACTCGCCTTACTTTGCTCCAGGGACAAGAGCTGGGTCTGAGGAGACAGTGACAGAGAAAAGAACGGCTCTTGCCCCTGCTCTGGCAAATGCGTCTAGGAAGAAAACAGTCTTCCTGCTGCCTGTCAGGATGGCTGACCCCAGGCCTGATCTGTTAACTTGCAGCATGAGGGGAGGGTACCATCCCCACATCTGTTCCACATTGCTAATACACCAAAAGAACTGGCGTGACACAGAGGAATTGCTATTGATTTTCACTTGTGCAGGCTGACCTAACAAAACCAATTTTTCAAGTGCTTGTCTGCCTTGCTGCTTCAGATGCTCATCCTAACCACATGCAAATAAATTGTGCTAGTGTCTAGGATGGTTTGTCAAGGTCCAGCTTGGCAGGGGCCCTGGCTTCTACTGATGGACTACAGGCCAGGCTGGGTTGGATCATCCCAGCAAATGCCCCACTGCTGATCTGCCATTGTTCAGTAACATTCAGGGGGGTGCGGGAATCGGGATGCCTGGCAGCTGCTGTCATTCTAGAAGCCAGTTGGCCACGCTTGGGAGGGGGCTCTGAGGAACTAGGCCCACGTCCCACTTGCTCCAACAGGGCTTGGCAGTAATACCCTCACTTGTTTCTTCTAGTCTCCGACACTTTGAGTTTGGAGGATTTAAGAATGTATGCGCAACCAGGAGGCACTGAGTTCCAGTACTGGTTCTGCTGCTGGACAAGGGTCCTCAGGGCAGCTGAGATGGAGATGATATTACTCACAGGGGCTAGGACCTTATAAAGGCCAGGAGTCAGACGGAGTGTCCACCTCTGCTATCCCACTCCCTAGCTGTGGCCTGGGCAGGCACCTTCAGCTCAGTGTGTACCTTCCTCATCTATACTCTGGGGCTGACAATAGTGCCTACCTCCTCTGGTGTAGGTGGTGGGGACTGAAGGAGATAATAGACAGGGTTGCAAGGCTTCACATGCTGAATCCTTTCTTCCATAAGCAGACACTGAAGGTTCAGAGAGGCAGCGATGTTCTCAGGGACACACAGCAAGGCAGAGCAACATTAGGAGGAGTTGCAATAAGAGGCAAGCACAAAAGGTTAATGAAAAGATCATGGCCATCCTGCCTGCTTCATCTCCAGACAGTGGGGGTCACTGAAGAATGGGATACAGGGTAAGTGGGTCATGGGCACATCATGGATGATTGCTTAAAAGGGTCAAAAACTTTATTTGCAGGCCTTTTTTTTTTTTTTTTGGAATATACAGGTTTCCTGCTGTCCAAGGAAAGAGGGAAGTGGTGTCTTGCTGCACAGGTTTGCGGGGCTTGCCTTGGCGCTCTGTCCCCATCCCTTTCACCTGCTCACTGGCCCAGGAGTTTCTCCACTGTGGGATAAGGCACTGTGTGTTCTACAAGAAGGCGCTCACGGCTGGCTGGTGGACAACGAGGTGGCCTTCTCAGGGGCTGCAAAGCTGAGGCTGTTGAGGGATTGAGTTGAACTTGGGACCCTGGCAGGAGACCACCTGGTGAGGAGGCCCCGGGCTATAGAAACGCAGCCTGGTGGGTTTGGCACCACTGCCTCCCAGCTGGTCCTGGCATGGCGGCTTCAGGATGGAATCATGCCTTTGTTCCTTTTGCGGTCGGCCATGGTTCTCCGGTTGTGGTTGGCTCGTGTCGACTTGTTGGCTTCCTTCTTCCTGCGTTCCTGGGTTGTTTCACGACTCTGCCCATGGCCCCGGGGACTACCGGCCACTGCTGTCGAGTTGTCATGCCGGTACCTGACGGAGGAATAACCCATCCCCAGGAGAACCCATCAGCCAGAAGAAGTTCTGATAGTAAAAGCCCACAGCCTTCCTCAGAGGTCCCTTGGAAAGGACACACAGCTTAGGCCAGGCCACCTATGTCCCAACTTCCAGTGGAAAGAGAAATGGAGCCCGGCAGGGACAGGGCTCTGGGGGCTCCAGCCAGCCCTGTGCCTGATGAATCCTCTTCTCTGAACCTTGCCTCTAGATGGGACCCTGGTGAAGCTGTGAGGAAGGACCAGCTAGTGGGCTAACTGCAGCCCACACAAAGAGAGGAAGAATGCTCAGGGATGGGTCTGCTCCCTTCTCAACCCCAGGCCTCATGTTACAGATGAGATAATACTCCTGTTCTATACAGGGCCTTGCTTGGCTTCAAAACCAAGTTCACTCACAGACATGACCTAGGACCTTTTCAGACCATCCCAACTGCTGGGTTTGCCCAGAGCTCTGTGATCAGGGGGTTGGGATGGAAGAGAAGTCAAAGTTGTGCTGCCCCGTGCTCAATAACCTTCTATGGCTCCCTACTGCCTTTAGAATGAGATCTAAATTCCTCCCCACTTCCTCCTGCACCCAGTGGACAGTGCTGTGGGAGTCTCAGGGCCAGAACAGAGGACTTGGCTTCCACCCATGCTTTGGCCTTCAATTGGAGGAGGGACCTTGGGTAGGTCCTTGGCCCCTCTGGACCATTTCCTCTCTGGGACGAGGGATGAATTACAAATATCTCTGGTTATGTGTTCCCAGCTCCCCTCCAAAGGCCACATCTGTGTTTTCTTGCCTTTCTGCCCTCACATGACAAACTCCTTTGTACCCTTTTCACCTTTAAGGGTCCAACTCAAGTGCCCCTGTCCTTATCATGGCTCTTTCAGCCATAAAAGACATGTGTGTCTGTCTGGGCTCTCTTGCATTTTACATTCTGCCTGACGCCAGCTAGCTGTGGACCCATCAGGCTCCCACACTGGGTGATAATCCCTTGGCGTGTTTGTCAAGTAATGGTTACAAGTGTAGACCCCAGAGCTGAGCCACCTGGACTTAATCTTTGCTCCACCAGTTACTGTGTGACCTTTGGCAGGTTACTTAACATTTCTGGGCCTCAGTTTCCTCATCTGTAAAATGAAGATAATGATAATAGTAGCTACTTCATAGGGTTGTTGTGAGAAATAAATTTGTACATGTAAAATACTTAGAGTTTATGTGTGGGCTTCCTGGTGGTTAACTGGGCCTTCCCCAGATGGGCTCTCTCTCTTTAGAAACAGCTTCTTAAATGCTCACCCCTTCCTGGCAAGGAAGGCCATGCGCCTGGCTTCTGCTTTTTCCCGCAGCACTGCAGGGTCCTGCACAAAATAGTCAGGCTGTGGAGGAAAGGGGAGAAAAGACTCATGAGTCGCCCTATTTCCCTAAGCCACGGCGAGGTTGTGCCTGACTGAGACCTGTTATGCCTCCAGGCCAGGAGGTCTGGGAAACCACAGCATAGCAAGGTGACGCCCAAGAATGGAACTGTGCTTGCTATGGTTCAAGGTTTCTGCTAGAAGCCTCCTCCTCCAACCTTTCCACCAATTCCCCTAGGGAGAGGCAGCAAAAGGGACGGAGGCTTCTGGGATAGGCAGAGTAGGGCTGGTGATCCAGTGGAGCATAACAATGACAAATGAAAGCAAACCATGAGAGGCCATGTAGGGCCTTGAAAGCCAAGAATGGTGATCCATTGGAGCATAACAATGACAAATGAAAGCAATGCAGGGAAGGCCAGGATGGCCACCATGAGAGGCCATGTAGGGCCTTGAAAGCCAAGAGAGTCGCCCCTGGAAGCTAACTTGTCCCCCACACTGGTGCGACCAGCAACATGCTGTGGGAGCACCCATTCTGGAGGACCATTTTCTGTTCCAAGAGGGAAAGAAGCCTGGACTAGCAAGAATGAAATGAATCACTGTGACCTAAAGAACACGACAGGCTTTGGTGGATCGTACAATTAAAAACAAACAAAAAACAAAAAACAAGTAGAAGTAGTTTGAAACTGGAATATTTCACAAAAAATCTGGAATATTTTACAAAAAATCTTGGAGCAGGAAAAGCCCCAGAAGCTCTGGCCTACGCTATGCTGAGGGGCCCCTTGGACAGGGCGTGTGTGCTGCCCACCACCAGGGTCAGTCTCCACCACGACCTGCTACTCAATCACTCAGACAACACACATCGGAATTTGTCACCCTGGTGGGAGGGCATGAGGGGACTTAGGGGTCCCAGGCTGCCATCCATTTAACCTGAGTTTTGAACATTTTAATTTGTTTTATATGTTGAGGTTCTAGTTAAAATTTCATTTGAAGTAAAGTTTACCTGCTAAAAAACAATTTTCAAACTCTCCAGCCCAGATGACCTCTAAGAGCCCTTGGGCTCTGAAGCCTCTCTGATTTTAAAGATTGCCATCCTGGGCATGGCAGCCAACAGCTGCCCCCCTTCTGGCCCCCAGGCTCCTCGGCCTAATAAATCCAGTAGCTCGAGGCCTGGCCTTTGATCCATCCCTTGGGCAGCAGAGGTGAGTTCTAAGCCAGCAGCAATCTAAGCAGACATCTTGGGCTCAGAGGGGCCTCTCTTCTCCTGGGCAGTGACGCTGGGGCTGCCTTGAGGCCAGGTACAGGGAAGGGAGTGCACAATGCTCCCAATTCACCCTTCAGAATTGCATCTTCCCCTTCATCTGCCACATGCCAAGGAGATACCTTGGGGGCCTCGTCTTCAGCTTCCTCCTCCTCCTCGTCATCCTCCTCCTGCCCTTCTCTGGGCACTTTGGTTCTCAGCACCTGAGGGATGGTGAAGGGCCTAAGGGTTTAAAGAGAAAGTAAGATCAAAGACTAGATTAAACCTGCAGAGAGAGCCTCTGGGAGTAGGGAATTGGACTGGGTGAGAGGAGGCCAATAGAGAGGGCTTTTCAAGTCAGCTTTGCTCCAGTACCCGAATTCTTTGAGGGTACCACAGTCTGACATGGGGGCTTAGGGGAGACTGAGCTCAGGGCGGGGGGGTCTCCAGCTCTGTTTTTATCTGCATTGGGGAATCTCCATCTTTCCACTGGGAAAAGTTTTCTGCAATTAAAAAGAACAGTATAAAACTACTACATAAAACCAAATTAATGCTGGCTCACTGAGGGTAGGTTGGACTAACCAGCCAAGGGGATGGCTGGGGGTGTAGAGAGCACTAGACTAGGAGTCAAGAGGCCTGGGTTTGGACTCTGGTTCTGCCATTGACTTGCTCATGTGATCAGGGCCTTAGCTTCCCCATCTGTATAAATAAGAGGCTACAGGAGAGCCCCATGGGCCGAAAGCCACTCTGCCCTTGGAATTCCACCCTCTGGCCAAACTATGGCCTCACCTGCGGCTGATGAGCTCATCATCCGAGTCAGCATCGTTGGCGCCCACCTGGTTGCCATCGTATGTATCATCGTACTCATCCTCATAGTTATCGCCGTGGTAGGATAGGCCCTCACCTGGCTGCAACGGCACCTGCAATGGCAGAAGTGTGGGTCAGTGGGGCCCAGGGGCCGGCCAGCTTCCCCAGCCCAGCATGGACACCTACCTCCTCCACCACCACGCTGTACTGCTCGTAACGCTGCCGCTGCGCCACCACCTCCCGCTTGTCG
>NW_006430462.1:3844653-3884986 GCF_000325575.1 Pteropus alecto
CTCCGTGTATTCTCCACCTTCCTGGCATTGACAGGGAACAGCAAAGGAGAGGGGAATCGTCAGGTTTTGAAGGCTGTGGAGTGTGAGGGCCTGGAGAGATCACTGGCTCACTTCTTCACCCCTCAGGCCACCAAAAACTGGGATAACCGGTACCAAGCACTAGCAGGAGTGTGGGCAGCTGAGACTCCCTACTGCTGGTGCCATGTGCCACTTTGGAGGGCACCCCAGGAGCAGCTGTTAGAACTTGAAACGTGCCCACCCTTTGACAAGGAAATCCCCCTTCGAGGCATCCACCCCAGAGAAATGCTGGCCACGTGCTTCCAGAGGTCTGACCAGGGATTTCCTTTTCAACATAGTTTGTAACAGAGAAAATAGAAAGCAACTAATATCCATCACCAGTAAAAGAGCCAAATGACCTGTGCCACATCTGTATTACAGAACACCGTGCAACAGTTCTTAAGAATGGCTTTGATCTATTTGTGCTGACGGAGAAAAAATTCTGACTTATTCCCGAGGAAAAAAGCAAGCTACAAAAGAACACACACGATATGATCCCATATGTATAAAAAGCGGAAAGCAAACCGGACCAACTATCTGTTCCTATAGGCACATATATATTCATGTATGTAAATGCATAGAGAGGGTGCTAGAAAGTTCCGCCCCCCAATCGATAATGGTGACTCCCAGGAGGACCCTGGGTTATTTGAATCTCTTAAAAGAAACATTTAAGAAAGAGCAAGACCACATGTGGTTTTCTTACTGAGCTCAGGAGAGCCCCAGCGGCTCTCTGGGATGTTAGGGATGAGGAGGGGGTCCCAGCCTCTTCCTTTTACCTCCACTTCACTACAGTGGCTTTCTATCTGTTCTATGTTCAATCTTCCACATCAGATTGCATGGGAAGAAAGAGGCTGAAAGTTCAACTCTCATCACATCACAGGTGAGGAAACTCTGGAGCAGAGTAGGGAAGGGGAGGGATTGCTTGGGGTCACAGTAAGCTGTGGCACAGCTGTGGTGGGGACTCAGGCCTCCTGACTCACAGCTTTGCAAATCTGTAGAAAAACCTGGCCTGTCAAAAACACAACTACAACTACAACAACAACAACAACAACTGGCTTGTCAGACACATAGGCCTGTGGAATGGCATGTAGTTTTGAGCCCTGCAGAAGAAAATCAATATGAGACGCTAGGCAAGAAAATCCAGCTTAGCTATGAAATCAAGTCTCTGGAATGTATCAAGAGTAAGGGGGAAAAAAAAGAGACACAAAGCCATATGCAGCTCCCATAAAAATCTTCTCTTAACTGGCTTTTGGTGCAGGGAGGGGCAGGCGCCTGAGTCTGTCCGGCTGTCTGCTTGGGAGCTTGGGGCAGGTCAGGACAGCAGCCTCCAGAGTGGCTGGTGAGGGTTTCCTTCAACAGTTTTTACTAAGGGCCTACTGTGTGCTAGGCAGGGTAGTAAGGCTGAGTTGTTGGGAAAGACAGAGAAAAGAGTAAAATATGAATCTGCTCTCACGGAAATCACATTCTAGCAGGGGTGACAGATAGGCAAACGGTAGCTAACATGAAATGTACTAAATGGAGGCAAGCAAGCCCTCCAAACTCAGAGAAAGGAGGAATAAACTCTGGCTCAGGGGGTCCAGCTAGGGGTCTGGGGAAGGGGGAATGGAGGCTCTATGAGGAGGGGAGCATTTGATCTGGACAAGGGAAAAATCTCAGTCCCTAGGAATCTTTCATATCACATCAGGAAAGCAGGCCTGTGACTGTGACCTTGGCTCTTAACTGGCTCTCTGCCAAGTTGGGGGCTGGAGAGAAAAAAAGGTGAGGAGGAAGTGAAAGGGCCCAAGCTTCTCTAAGTGGCTGGTGCCATTGGCAGGAGCACAACCATTCACTCAACACACATTTCCTGAGGGCCTACTAGGTGTGAGGACCTGTGCTCGGCCAGGGAACCAAGGCTAAATGAGAGGCGCCACTGTTCTTTCTGTTATATCCCATGGCCCCTGGTCCACACTGTCCCAAGTTCTGAAAAGTAGGGTGGTTCTTTTGCACTTGTGTGATCTCCGGTTATGTGGCTCCCTGGCAGGGCCAGAAAGAGAAGCCTGACTAACTCCACCAGCCCGAGCCAGGTACTTGCAGAGGACACAGCTAAGGACAGTGGAACTTGGCACCCTAGGCACCCTGTCTATCCCATCTAGGGAGGTGCAGCTTTGGCCCCAGGATCTCATTCAGAGTCAGGAAGCAAAAGAATATTAGGGGCAAAATTAGCTGGGAAAAGATCCATCAGAGGGCCAGAACTTCAGTCAAGTCTGGAAATACAGGCAGCAGTGGCTTCGGAGACTGTCTTTGGAGCAGGTTGCTTCCTTGGCCTCCTGAAGATGGCAGTGAGCCCAGGGAACATGTGGGCTCCCTGAAGCCTGACTGCCTTTCCCCTCCCCACTTCCTCCAGCCTATCCTTCAAGGCCCAACTCAAACTGGCGCCTGTGAACTTCTAAAGGGCCTTCAGAGGCAATAAACTCTTCCTTTTCCAGGTGAGGAATCAGGGGATCCAAGGGCACAGTAACCTTCCCAAAGTCACACATCTTCTACCAGCAGGAGGCCTGAACATAGGTCTCCTGACTCAGGTCTGCTTTTCTACTTCCTGAGCTGGGATGATGTGAAGTAAAATAAGTAGAAATAGACCTGGAACCTGCTGGGCTCAACAAAGTGAATCCTATTTCTTTTACTGTAGGGCTTGTCAGAGCTGTTAATGTGCTCCGTGACTCTCCTAGAGGAAGAGTACACAGACTTTTCTGGCCATAGAACCTTTATTGAGGGAGAACACTTATTATCTTCCAGTGCACCACTGTTAAGTCCAAAGACATTATGGGACCCCTGCCTTATACTCACTGCCTCCTTCATTTAGCTATGATATACGTGCAGCACATGTGCTTGATGTCTACCCAACAGCCACCCACTACTTCATCCTCCTTCCTAACGGACCCTCATTTTGTTCAGGTCCTTCTACCCTTTCCCCTTCTCCTGGTGCCCTGGATCTCAGCCCTGTGACCCAGTTCCCCAGTGAGATGTGAAGAAATCTTGAGACTTCTGAGAAAGGTTTCCTGGTGTCTAAGAGAGATACAGGAAGACCTGGCCCAGACTTCCTCTTGGCACTGTCATTTCTGGAGGTTGTGGCTCAAACAGCAGCAGCCACCAAGTAGCCTTGAGGCAACCAGCTCCAACAGATGGAAAAGATGCATCTTTGATGATGTGGCTGCACGCAGGTTAACCAAGCCTAGGCTGCCCTACCTTGCAATTTCTTGTCATATAATGAAACAGATTTCCTTATTTCTTGAGCCGCTGAGTGTATCCTACCTGATTTATTAACACACACACACATTTTAATTCAAGTGTGACCTGCCTTGCACTACTTAATTCCTCTTGTGGTCCTTGAGGGCAGGGCCCAGGGCCCAGGGCCCTCTGCCTTACTCAGATTAGGAGGCCGCCGTATGCTCCACCTAGCACCTCTCCCACTCTGTCACTGCTTATTTAATGGTCTAAGTCTTTCCCACGGTCTCTGTGTCATTTAAAGGCGAGCTCTGGGCACTTTATTCACCTTGTCTCCCTACTGCCCAGGATCTGGCACTAGTAAATCGCTTAATAAATATTTGCTGAATGAGTAAATAATGAATACATGAATGGAGGCTCTGCCTCTTTGCAATCTCCAGCCCTTGGCTACCCAGCACAATGATTTCAGTAAATATTTGCCACCCATTCTCTCTGCCTGGCAGCTTGGAGTGCTCTATGAGCAGGGGCACGGTCCTCCTCATTTTGCCCCTCTCCCCACAGCAGTAGCTGCAGAAGGTCATTCTTGCCTGGAACAGTGGCCACTGATGCAGGATACCATCCCTGGCCTAGGATCTGGGGATGTTGCAATGTGTGTGACTAAGCAGTTTACAATTACTTCCTGTCCAACCAGCCAGATGGCTTTATAGCTGCCCTGTGCCTGCTCCCCAAGCCCTTGGCCAGCACTGGACGGCCCTAGGGAGGGGAAATAGCACAGGGCTCTTACTGAAGCAGCAGCTTGCAATTCTGTCACTGGGGCTCCTATCATAAGAATGAGGCAAGTCCTCACCCCTGTATGAACCTCATTGTCTCCATCTATATGACGGGGGCAGGGGTGGGGGAAGGGAGACTGTTCTCATCCACAGTGCCCAGATATCTGGATTTCATACACCAACACCATTTAGGAGAACTCTGGGGGACTTAGCACAGTGTCTCTACTATGTGATCCTCTCTACCATCACCAACTCTCGGTCATGCCCATGAGTCTCCATTCCAAAGTCAAGTGATCTTTCCAAAACATAAAATATGTTGGCTAAAGGGATCATCGTCATGGTCCCCAGGGCCTCAGGGCCACTGCCCCTTCTGTTCACTCTGCTTGGAAAGCTTCTCCTTCTCCCTTTGTGCAACTGACCCTTCCTCATCCTTCCACTCTCGATCCCATATCATTTCCTCAGAGGATCCCTCCTGCCTGGACTGAAGCCCCTGCCAGAGGCTCAGAAGTCTGCACACCTTCACCCTGTAGTACCTGTTATATCTGCAATTTTATACTGTTTGTTTGACTAATTAGTGCAAACTTCACGTGGGCAGGGGCCGTGTCTGTTTCAACCACCCTCCCTGCCCCAACTACATCCCTAACACCTAGTAAATCCGGGGCCTAGAAGGCCTTAAGCACTGGGCAAATATTTATTGAATGAATGAATAAATCATGAATGAACTTTTAATGCCAAAAAAAGTAGGAAGGACACAAACTAAAAATGCAGTATAAAGAAAGGCCTTAAAATAAAATACGTTCTGTCTACGGCCATGCCACCCTGAACATGCCCAATCTCGTCTGATCTCAAAAGCTAAGCAGGGCTGGGCCTGATTAATACTTGGATGGGAGACCACCTAAGAATACCAAATGCTGTAAGTGTTAAAAAATTTTTTTTTATTAAATAATAAAATACGTTCACCTTCTGAGAAACTCACTCAGTACAGGTCCTTAATTTTCTTGTTTTGTCATCCTGGAGAAAACCAGGCCAAGTAGCAGCTTCTGGGAAGCGCTGCCCAGCTCTACTATCCAGAGATTCAATGGTCAGCATATCCAAAGACGTAAGAAGGAAAGCAGGGGGACAGTTTTGGCCCCTCTGGCTTTTTGTTAGAGTCAGAGCCTGAAGCATAACTGTTAAAGAACCTGGCCCTGCCTGCTGGGAGCACACAGGTCTGGGCTGCTCGGGAGCCTTGAGCTGAACTCAGACCAGTTCCTCAGAGATGGAGCATTAGTTTCTCTTGCATTCTCACAGCACTTGCAGAGTTGGGGTGCCTGGAACCCCGCAGCCCACTGCCACTCACCTCCTGCCCTTGTGTATCCGGCTTAGGTCCACTGAGTCCCTCCTGAACACATCAAACTCATCGTTCTGGAAGACGTTGTGACGAGATGTCAGCAGAGGTGTCGGGTCTGGCTTCATCTGTCTGGGGGGTGGCAGAGAAATCAATTTAAAGGGGACTTGCCAGCTGATATCTACCTGTGTCCCCTGTTCCCCCATACCATGTTATAACCATCAAATTCTCCACTCCCCTTCAACGGCCACACCTGGGACACAATCTAAAAGCCTGCTCTCTCTAGCCTGCCTGGTATGCACCCACACCTCACACAAAGCTCCCTCCCCCTTGGTCTTGCATGCCATTCATACAGATTTTCTTAAAAGTTCTTTCCCTCATTTAAAGCTCATAACAGCCCTATGAGATAGGTAGCCACAGGTCACTTGACCTCTTTGTGCCTCAGTGCCCTCATGTGTAAAATGGGCACAAAGAAGCTGAAGAACTTGTCCAAAGGCAGAGCTAACTTAATTCACTCATTTGGTAAACATCATTTGTTCATGGAAGAAACACCCATTCATGCACTCATTCCCGTTGCCCCATGGGCTTTCAGGGAACAGTGGGTCAAACTCAGACAGGGTAGGTATGAAAGAAGTGAGAAGTTCTGGCCATCCTCCCTCAGGAAACTATGGGAAGGTAGCAATGACAGGAGCAGGCCAGCAACTTCAGAGCTCTGAGGGCTCAGCAACCCCTCTGTCACATCTCGTGTCTAATTGGTCTTCCTGCAAGGTACAGCAGGGATGTCTCCGCCCTGCAGGGGGCATGTGAGAATCTCTTGGGGCCTAAGAGTTTTAAGATTCTCCAGAGAGGACATAGGCTTAAATGGTCAGGAATGGTCATCGCTCTGGGGAAGACAGAACAAGCTAAATTCTGGGACATGAAGGAAGGAAGAGTGGGAGGCAGAGGAGCTAAGAAGGGTCCCCGATGAGGGCCCACACAACACCTCTGGTCAGGGCCGAGGCAGCCTGGCCGTCATGAGCCTCCTCCCACCTGTCTCTCCCACCTGTCTAGGTTGCGGTCCAGCTGGCTGAGGCCAGGGGCCAGCCGCTCCTCCAGGATGTTGTTGATCACCTGCTCTGGATCGTAGCTGTAGTGCTCCAGGCAGGCTAGGATGAAGCCCTCACCAAGATCTGGCAGGAGGTCCTTCACTTGGGAGATGAGCGAGTCCAGCTCCACACCATACACGGCAGGGCCCAGGGCAGCAGCTGCCCCCACGCACTGTGGAGAGAGCCAGAGTGAAGGAGGAGAAGGCAAGGCCAGGTAGGTAATAGGTCAACAGGCCCTAAATAGCATTGGACTAGGAATCAGGGGACCTGGTTTGAGTTCTGGTTTCAAATGGTTCAAGGAGATAATGCACATGAAGTGCTGAGCACAGTGCTGGCATAGACTAGGATCTCCATAAATAGCTGTGGCTTCTACTAACCAAGGTAGAGCTTTTTCAGCTCTAACGAGTTGATGGCTGACATTGGAGGGGAACAGCAACCACCAGACATGGACTGTGTGGTGATGTTCTCCTTTAATTATATGCTTATCCATAAGGGGGATTCAGTTTATAGACTGCTTGATGTGGCTTAATTTTATTAGGCTTTTCATTTAAGGAAATTCTCAAATAAGAAATAATAATAATAATAAAAACCTGCCATGACTCAGATAAGAAGCCCAATGGGGAAGAGGGCGGGGAAGGGAAGAGGGGGCTGTCATTCTCCAAGGTTCTGTGACAGTGACAGGGCCTGGGCTCTAACAGGAAGAACAGCAGCACCTGTTATGGAGCATCGAGGGCCAGGCAGGTTCAAAGTGCTCCATGCAGCGGCTCTGGGAACCCCAACCACCTCACAGAGACAGAATGGCGGCTAGCTCCATCTTATAGATGAGGTACTATGCTCGATATGAGTGACATGCCTAAGGCCATACAGCTTGTGAGTGGTGGGACCAGGATACATCCCTGAGCAGCCTGACCCCAGAGACTGTGTGGTCTTAATCCCTGTCATGCTGCCTCCTGACATGCAGGGAAGAGTCCAGGGCGCAGTGGCCAATCAGTACAGCCTGACTTGGTGAGTTCTGGAAAAGCCTGGAGAGGAAGCACTGGGTCAGACGTTTCCAAACTCACTCGGCAGAGCCCTGCAGTCTCATGCAAGGCCTTCCAGGGAGGCCAAGAGGTGAGACCAGGCACTGGTCCCAACTGCAACCAAAATAGCTCCACTGTGATCTGTTCAGAGGAGAATGCCAAGAAGGACTTCACATGGAAAAAGCTCCATTGCTTCATTTGATAGAGGGAACACTGAGGCTTTGACAGCTTATGAGACTTGTTCCCTCCTCACTCCTGGCCCAGCATGCCCTCAGCTAAGGACTCTAAGGCAGCATAGGGCTGACCAGTTGCTCCAGGCTGTCTATTCTAAAACACACCTTTTTCCCTGAAAGTAGAATCAAAGAAGGGAGGGTTCCCGCTGCCCTAATCTCTCAGACAGGCCCGGAGGGGCTGAAGCAGGAGGAAAGCACCACTCCAGACACACACCTCCTCTTCCTCTGAGTTCTCTGGATGTGATGACAGTCCACTGACTGGCTCCGCTGTTGCCACGACCCCATTAAAATCCTCAGCCACCGGTGGGTCTTTAGCATCGGTGGCTTTCTGTCGGTCCACCCCTTCCCATGCACTCTCAATCGCCTGGAGAATGTAGGCAGTCCGCGTCTCATCTCTATGAGGATGTGTTAAGGGGTCTTTGTCTTGGGTGCCGCAACCCTGTCTCCTCAGCTCTGAAGTGGCATCATTTCTCAATTTCTCTCCAGGTTCTGATCATATGGCTTCTGCCAGGAGCTGTCTGGGCTGCATTCGGTGGCACCTGGGCTGCATGGGGAAACAGGCCACATGGGCCGTGAAACCCAGTACCTGCTACCCAGCAGAAAGCAGCAGCTCTGGGTAAAGGCAGGGCCAGGGGCTGGCTTCAGAGTGTCTTGGGACATGGTGTTTAAATGAGCCAGTAGCTCCTCCTCTGTACTGATCTCCGGGAAGAAGGCCTAGTGGGGCATTGCCCCTGGGCTTCCTGTAGAACCAGCTGAGGGCTTTCTGCAAAGGCTGGAAGCACACAGGGTGTCTCTAAGAAAGGACTGAGCAACCTACCCCTGCTGCCAAAATGGCCCATGAGCCTGCTCTTCCATGTCTCCTCTCCCTATCACCCTGTACACTGCCCAGCCAGACATGTGGGAGCTGCCCTGGACTCTCCCACTCTACTTCTAATTGAAACCCCTGTAAGCCATCCCTGGATGCCAGCAATGGCATCCTCACCAGCCCCTGTGCCTCACAGAGGTCCCAGGTCAGTCTGTTCTCCTCCCTATGTCAGATAGAGCTTTTCCAAAGTCTAAAACTGACTCTGTCACCCCCTGCTTTACACCTTCCCGCGGCTCCCCAGTGCTTGCACGGCAGAGCCCAAACTTCTCAGTGAGGATCATCCCAGGACCATGCAGGTCCACTGGCACCCAGCTCATCTGCCACATCCTAACCCGCTCCCGCTAGACCCCTTTCCTTCACCCCAACTCTGCGATCTACACAGGTCTGTGGACTCCTCTGTCCTCCATCTGCTGGGAACACTTAGCTAGGGGTGTGGCCATCTCCTATTCCTTCTGCTGCTCTCAGTGTAGACTTTACTTCCATGTGACACCCCCACCCTGAGCTCTGCTAGGTTAGGTGCCTCCCCTGGTTTTCCCATGCTCTGAATGTCTCCCATATGACACTCTAGCTAACTGCCTGTTTACTTGTCTGTCTTCATCACACAGGCCCAGACACTCAGAAACACCTAGAGAAAGCAGGACTGTACCTCCCCTGTTTCAAGGACCAGAGCAGTCATCTCCTCCAGAAATAGCGGCTGGGGCCTTGGCGGGGGTCTAGGGAAAGCTAGCTGACCTGTGTGTTCTGGGGTAAACCTCCCTCTGCTCCTTTGGGTTCCAGTGGCCCATCTCTGACCTGGTGAGGCCAGGCCCCATCCCAGTGGCTGTGGTAGAAGGATACAAGGTTGACGACGCCTGCTGCAGCAAGCTGACATCATCGGCCACTGGGAAGAGCACATCATAGTCCCGGAGGAACCTGCCAGACAGAGACCAGATGGGAGGGACAGGGCACTGGTTTCCTATGAGCCACTCCCTGTGTCTGCTGCCCAACCACAAATTCCAGAAACTTAGACTGTAGTGATTACAGCAGCAGCTCTATTATGTAAGGTCTCGTGGGCACTGATGAGAGCACATGGGACTGTCCCACTGCTGTCCCAGCTTAGCCACACTCACCTCTTCTCCTGTAGCAAGGAGCTGAAGATCTGAAGGAACTCTTCGATGAAGCCCTGAATGCTGTCACGGCTGGAATAGGACACCAGGGAAGATAAGCTTACTCAATGCAGATGATATGTAGCTCCTTTCCCAACCCACCCTGCCTGGCCCCTTGTGAGGCCTCTAGCCAGTTGGAGGAAAGACGCTTTTTTCTGGGTTTCCCATCTCTGCTCAGAAACCCAAGAACAGGGGAGAGGGGAGATAGAGTGAGGAAAATACCCCTGCTGGGCTTGGGGAGGGGGCTGTTCCACCTGGGGAGTGGCTCCCAAGGGCTTACTTGCTTTCTAGGACGGGGAGAAGGCAGATCTGATTCAAGAGGATGTGAAATATCTCCAGTAGCTTCTTCCTGGAATGGGAGAGCCTCTGCCACAGGTCACTTAGCAGTCTTTGAGAGCCAGAGGGGTAAAAAAAAGAAAGAAATTTGAGAGACAAAAAGGCGTGGAGGGAGCTTATTCTAGCAGTTGCAGATTCTCCCGACCTCACCACCCCTATACACACCCAGGGCTGAGAAGGCTTCACAATTCACTGTTGACAGCAGCTGGGAAAGGCTATAGGCTCTGATAGGCCGGGTGGTTCCAGAGCCACCTCTGAGCTCAAACAGTGGGCCAGTTAACAAGAACTTGGCACAACAGCTGAGCAGGGAAAGGCCTAGATGCAGGGGCCAGTAGGCTGCTAGGCAGGGAGGCACCAGCTGAAGTTTTACTGTCCTTGGTCCCACCTTCTTGTCTCAGAGATGCCGATGCTAAAGCCCAGGAGGGCAGGGCCTGTGCTTAGGCCTCTCTCACCCACAACAACACTCAGAGTTTTGTCCCCGCCTCACTTGCTGTCTTCAAGTCTCCTCTTCTTAATTGCAGACTCCAGCTCAGGAATTGCTGTTTCATAAAAGGAAGCCAGTCTGTGGAGGCACACATGGGTTAAAGAAAGGCTGGATTAGTTCATAAATACCACATTTCATTTGAAAATCAAAGCAAACCCAAGGGAGCAGGAAAACTCATTTTTTGCTCTCAAGTTGTCACCACAATTTTTGCCTGGAACCACCCTGGCTCTTCTCCAAGCTCACCCCAGACTGTCCCACTGTGGCTGGTCCCATGAAGAGCCTCATAGAAAGTAACCTGGAGCTACATTCCCCCATTCAGATGAGAAACCAAGGCCCAGATGGCCTCATTCTAGCAGAGCAACAAGAGGGCCACCCAGGACTCACTGAGGTTTGAGGAAAAAAACACAAGGTCACTCTTTTTCATGCTCAAAAATTGCCAGCAGCTGCCTACCTCCTATGATATCAAATGGTAGTTCCTCTAATACATCCATACCTGGCTCAGCATAGCCAACCTTGCTTCTCGCCCTAGCAACCTCACACCTAACCCCAATTCAAATTTAAACTTTCTATTCTGGCTACATGTTTGTTTTTTTTTTTTTTTTTTAATAAATTAAACTAACAAGATGCCACTCAGTTCTAGATCATGCTCACACAAGCGAGAGTGATCCTTCAGTTCCTTCCCAGAACTAAATGCACAGCACTCAGGATATGTTGTTCTTACAACTTATATGCAGCTATCTCTCTTCGGTAGTGTAATTCTATCTATCTCTGAACATCTTAGCCTCTTAAAGCCCAAAATGTAGCCTATATGCTTAGGAGAGTGCTGAATCTGTAGCACGTAATCTGTAAACATTTGTCTGTCAATTAACTGGCTTCTGGCAACTTCTATCCTAGCATAGTGCCATATGAAGCAGAGGGTAACTAGACAAAAGAGGCAGGCCTTACTAGGCCCACAGCACGGCACATAGAAGACAGAGAAGGCAGGTTACACTGCCAGGATACATTGCTGGTGGGAGGGTAAGCTGGAATAACTTCTGTGGAGGGTGATTTGGCAAGATCTTTAAAAATTTAAAGTGTATATATCATCTGTTTTTGCAATGCTACTTCTAGGAATTTATTCCTCAGAAATACTTGCAAAGGTGCAAAATGATGTGTGTGCAGTTATTCTTTATAGCTTTTTTGTAACAGCAAACAATCGAAAAAAATCCAGTCCCATACAATGGAATTCTACCCAGTCGTACCAATGACTGAAGGTGCTTTATGTATTGATATATATTAAATTTAAAAGTAAAATGCAAATAGTACAGAGTACTCATATGCCAGCACTAAATTTTTTAAAGAGGCAAGATGATATAATATGCAGTTTTGCTTATATATGCATATGTACATGCATGTTTATATGCATATCTCTGGAAAATTCCACAAAAGAACTAAGGACAATGGTTGTGTATGAGGAACAGAACTGGGGAAGGGGGAGAGGGAGATTTCACTATATATTTCATACTTTTAGAGTTTTGAACCATGTGAATATTATTCACTTAAAAAATTAAAGGACAGAGAGGACTATATTCCGAGATACTCAAGTATATACTCAAGAGGAAGGAAGAGAAGGTTGTTGTGAGAGGGATTAGCTAAAGAGCTGTTTGGTGACTGTAACCCCTTGCAGAAAGTTCTCTAGGACTGAGGTTGCAGCATTTGCTCAGCGGCAGGTTCCTGGCTTCCAGCAGTTTAAACAGGCTGGGCCAGCCCCAGGCAGTGTTTTCCTTTCTTCTTCCTCATCCTGAGATGAGTTGAGCCGTTGCCCTGCCTCCAATGTCCCTTGCGGGAAAGCTGGCTCTTCTAAAAAGTACTGCCCTCCATTTTCTATCTCCAAAGACTCTTTCAAAAGCAATCTGTGCCTCATTTGAGAAGATGTTTTAACAAAATGAAAAAATGACTATGAAAAGTGAAAATAAATGGTATAAAAGTCTAAGAATAACATGATTTCTCATTGTGATTTTAATTTCCTACTTCTTGGGATTTTCCAAATTCCTACAAGCATTTGCCATATTTACCATGAGAAAAGATACTCTTTTTAAAAAGAGAACAGCTACTATTCCACCTTAACTTTTTTTTTTTTTCTCTGAAAGTGTAGATCAACACTTTATTCTAACATTCTCTGGGAAGCTGATCAATCCTAACATCTGATTTTCACAAGCTAAGGAGACGCAAGCGGGGTCACAGCACCAGTTGCCATCTCTGACACACGTCAGCGCTAGACAAATGCTTTGTTGAAGGGGTGAGTAAATGAACAGACTGATGGCTGGGTGGATAGACTTGGGCAGCTCCCAGACACTCCTTTGGACAGTGGGGAAAGACGCCTGGCAAGAGCAACAGACGGAGGCCCCTGAGAACAGGCCAGCCCTGCCGCTGCCAGGCAACATGCAGGTTACTGGCCCATGCCCTGCATCCCTTTCTCCCTGCATAAGAAACAGATGCTCATGGTGCTACGTGTGCAAAAGAGGGTCTCCCTCCCTGCCCCATATCCTCCTCTACCTCTTTCTTCATCCCAGAGGGATCTTTCCATGACTTCTTTATATAAAATCCTCCAGCGGCACCCTCCTGCCTACAGAATAAAGGCCCCAATCAATCCCTGCCAGCAAATTCAAGGTTCCACACAATCTGACTACTACTGACTTCTCCGGAGCCATCTCGTTACCTGCTCCTTTTTCTGCTGCCCTGGTCTCCCCACCTACTGCTGCATGTCACACTCCATTCCCTGGCTCCACCCAGGACACTCACTGGGCCTTCAAGAGCTTCATTCCACCAGTCTAGAACACTATTCTTGCCACTGCAACCTTTCTCTGTCTGAAAAGTTCTATTTATTCTTCCGACCCTCATTCAAGGGTAATCATGAAACCTCTTATTTCACCAGAGTTTTGCCTTCCTCTTCCATGTTCCCAGAATGCTTTATAATACGGCCACAACAGCCCACCCCACATGTGTGCACGTCTGCCAGTTTCCTTCTGTGTGTTCTCTCCTAGACTAAATGCTGAAGTCTACAGACCACTTCTTGTCTATTACTCCCTGGCACCTGCCCAGGATAGGGGCTTTGAAATAAAATAGAACTGAATTGAAATTGCCCTATTCTTGGTTGTTGATTTTTTTATCTCCTCTACACTGTTCTTGGCCAAAAATGGGAATGCTTGTAAAATGCAGGCTCCACATAAGCAAGAGCCTTATCTGTTTTCTTCATGTTTGTGTCCCCACACTGGTGGAGGGCCTGGCACGTTCGGAGCATCCAGTGAATATTTGTTGAATAAAGATGTGAACTAGAACCTCTACTTCAACAGCCAGAACTACAGAGGTACCTGTAACAGAAGTCATGTTTCTGGAAGGTTTGGCAAGCCAAAGGGAAGATATCCAGAAAGGCCCAGAGTGTAGTGCAGGTATCACAAAGGTAGAGAACAATGTCCTTTAATTCCTGTTGCCAAAAGAAAACATTAAATTATTCTCCTCTGCCCCTCTTTTACTGTAGAGAGCCTGAGACAAAGTTGACAAAGCCAGGGGTCCCTAACAGGCAGATGCCTTGTGGGGGGTGAGGGAAGAGAACACTGGCTCTAGGAACATGATCTGGGCAAGTTACTCAACCTCCCTAAGCCTCAGGTCTTATTACCGTAGCTCCAATGAGTATACACCCAGTGATCTCTAGGGTCACTTCTAGCTCTAGAATAATATGGTTCTCTCTTCTAAGATGAAGGAAACCCAACCCTGAATCTAAAGACAACACTTGTAGTCCCGCACAGAAAGTGCATCCCAGTGAGGACAAGAATACCAAGCCCACACTTTTCTTACATTTTGAAGAGGGTATTCAGAACAGGGAGTGCTTTCTCATACATTTTCCTGATTCTCCTGACAACTCATGAATTCCAGCTCTTTGCTCTTTCCACTTATCCCTAGATGAAGCTCCCAGAGAAAAATAAAAGCCTGTTAAAATGCTCTAAATGTGATGGGACTAGCTGCTTACAAAGTTGGGGAAAGGGGCTGTGAGCAGGGGAAGAAGCTCCTGGGTCCTCTAACAGCCAGTAAGAGCCTGGGCTGAAGGGCAACCTCACCAGAAGAGGCATGTCTCTGGGGGTTGACCGGCCCCTCTCCTCGAGCTTCTGGGGTGTGCCACTGGTCCCGTCCCTTTGCAAACCACTGTGCTGGAGGATATTGCTGAAGACCTATGAAACACAAGAGATGACTCTCCCACATTGTCATACCAGCAACTAGGACCCCTGTCCTGCAGCCAGGGATGGGTGATCTCAAAACTGCCTTGGACTCTGGAATCTATGCCAGTACTCTCAGAACGCCAGCTGAGATAATGACCGTCTCAGAAAGCAGGGTCAGAGTGAAAACTGTGTAAAATAGGGATGATGGGGTATTCTTCCTATAGCATTGTGGTTAGGATTAAAAAGACAAAAATGTATGTAATGCCCCCAGGATCCTACAGATGTTATGTGATTGGATAGGCTGGGCAAGTGTATAGTAATAAATATTTAAGATACACATTCGGCAATATAGAATATGTTTTTGGATCCCCTTTAGATGGCATTTATGGTAAATGAACAGTGAAGGTAAAACAGAGCCCACTGTAAAATCATGTAAGTCTTTAACTGATTGTGCCATCTTTAAGTATGTTAGTGTGTGACTATAGTCCTCCCTCTCTCAGTATCCTCTAGGGATTGGTTCCAGGATACCCTGCGGATACCCAAATCTGTGGATGTTCAAGTCTTTATGTAAAATGGCGTAATATTTGTATACAATTTATGCACGTCCTCCTATGTACTTTAAATTGCCTCTAAATTACTTAGAATACCTGATACAATATAAATGCTATATAAATAGTGGTTAAACTGTATTGTTTAAAGAATAATGTCAAGAAAAAAAAGTCTGTACATGTTCAGTAGACCCAACCATCACAGGCCTAACTACATAGTATATATCAGCAACAATGTAACTTTATTTTTTAAATTTTTTATCTTTTTGCAAGGCAAGCCTTGGTTGACCTCACAGATTGCAAGGACCTTGTCAGCTTACAATCCCTTATTTTTTATTTTTTACGCCTACAGCACTTGCTTGGTCTTCCTAGGTGGTCTACCACCCAAGTACTAACCAGGCCCGACCCTGCTTAGCTTCCTGAGATCAGATGGGATTGGGCTTGTTCAGGGTGGCATGGCCGTAGACAGCAACAATGTAACTTTAAAAAAAATATTTTCATATTTTTGATTCACTGTTGGTTGAATCTGCAGATGCAGAACCCAGGAATATAGAGGGCCAACTGTATTTTAAAAGTTACCATAAACAGTAGGTATCTCTTGGTTTGGGGATTATGGGGGACATTAATTTTTTTTTTGTATTTTCTAAATGTTTTACAGTAAATATTATTTTATAAAATGATTCTATAAAACTTCAAAGCCTTCATTCAAGAAACATAGCTCTCTGAGAGGGGTATCCTTAGAGGTTCATATGGCTGTCAGCAAACAACACAAAATTCAAGCCAAACTCTTTTTGTATAAGTACAGTACTGGACAGCCCTTAGATTTCAGTCCTGTTCAAGAGAAGAAAGAATGAATTTGAAGGGGTTTGGTGAGGGGCAGGATCCAGACAGACTGAAGATGAGGCTAGAGGCGGGTGGGGAGTAAACGTTTCTCTCAGGCTCAGGAAAGTCACGAGCCAACATTAGGTGGGGGGTGGTCTGCCTCCCAAGCTCACCCTCCCCTGGGCGGGGCTAAAAGCTGGTACCTGAAGGATGGTGGGCACGGTTTCATCCAGGTCATTGTAGTAACTTGGCTGCTGCATAAAGATGTTTCCTGAAAAGAGAAGAGAAGAAGGTAGGAATTGGGAAAAAAAGGGTAGGGGTGGAAAGAACACATTACAAGTGATTGCCAGCGTATCCTGTGACCTTTCTCTCTTTTTCCTAAGCCAATCTGAACTGGAGCAGCCCTGGCCCCAGGCCCTGCTGGCAGAGAGCTTTAGCCCAGCCCAGAAATTTCCTCGGGGAGGGGGAGGGACTTTGCTCTTTAAAATTTAACCTTTTAAGCATCTCTGTCTAGTGAATTACATAAAAGACCTGCCCTGGTCAAACCAGCTTTCCCTGATATCCCCAAGGAGTGATCACACTTGGGCACTCTGCCTTGTATGACGGCACTGGCTTTGGACGTGGGAGTTAGACATCCAGGGAAATTAGGAGATACGATGATCTCTTTGCTCAAGAAACACTGGATGCTGCAGTTCAGGATTCTTGCCAGGCCATGACTCCAACAGTGTGAGGGGCTCAGAGGAGAAGTTTCTCTTTTTTTTTCCCCCCCCTCTGTTTTTTGATCTCTCACCCTCTGCCTTTGAATTTGCTAGCTGTACTACTCTATCTCACTCAGAGATGAAAGGCCTGCGAGAAACCTAGAGATAGATTTAACACGCATTCACAGTTGTTCCTATAAAATGAAGCTCCTCTCTGAGTGTTTACTATCCTCCAAGTGCTGCTGCTGTGAGTGCGTAGGTTAGAGCATATGGTAACTGGAACAGAAACCAAATGTTCTGGCTGCCTAAATGGTGAAGGGAGGGAGGGAGAATCACGACTAGCTGGCAGACGTGACAATGCAAAATGCCAATGCCCTTAAGAGGTCAGGGTTCTTCATCCCACTCTAATCCTAGTATCTAAGGCTGGCTGATTGTCAGGATGTTCTGAATTCTAGGTGTGCTCTGGCCTTGGGCAGGTCTGTTCTTGGTTTCCTTACTGAAAACCAGGAAACCTTCGCCCCATCCCAGAGGATTTGTAAATGAATGAGCTCAAAGGCCAGATGAGGCTAGATGAGTAAGCAAGTCACTAGGTAGCTGGACTTTCTTTACTTTCCTGTATGCTACTTCTTCCTTGATTCCAGAAAGCTGAGATTTATCAGCACCATAGCTCAGTTCCTCACCACCTCCAGATGGGTGTTGATCCCTCAACCTGTGAAAGTATTTTTTGACCATCTGAACCTACCTCTTGCTCCTGACGGGCAAAGAGTAACAGATGTGTTTCCACCAACTTCTGCCCTTCCTCAATACTCTATCGGTAACCTCAAGGTCAAGCCTAAACTCCTGACCATGGCACAAAGAGCCCTGTGAGATCTGGCTCTGCTGGCATCTCCAGCCATCCTCTCCCCATTCCTAGCATTGCATTCCTCCCTCATACCATCCTCAACCTCAGAGAACAAGCCTTGTCCCCTCCCTCTGCCTGGAGTGACCTCCCAGAGCTAGGTCTGACATAAGGCAGGTGTCACCTTCTCTAGGGAGCACCTCCTGACCCAGGCATCAGGAGCAGTCTCCTCCTATAACTCCCAGGGCCACACCCTGGTCCCTTGCACATCCTAGCCACCTGACATGAGGGAAGGCATGCTCTCCTAATTCTTCCAGCGCTTAAGCCTGAGTAACAGGAATGTCTTACAAGCAGCAAAAGAGATCACGTTTCACAATCTACCCTTGGGGTCTTCAGAGTCCCTTTACTCTCCTTTGATTCCAATGTTGGTGAAGCTCAGATTTTTGATCTCTTCAAGAAATAATTAAAAGGTATGGACAGCAATAGCATCCTTTGAAATATCTCTTCTCAGACTGAAGATGTTCAAAAACCCAGGGTGAATGGAAAGTATTGCCAAATAGATCAGTGCTGTCCTCGAAAGGGCCAAGACACAATGTACTCCTGCTGTGGCAACGCAGCTCCAAAAGAGTCTAACTGAAAGGCCTTGCTTTCAAAATTACTTGCTAATTCACAATACCAGCCTTGAGGTTTAAAAAAGTGGGGAGTGGAGGGAATGGGAGTGGGGAGCAGGATAAGGACTGGGCTTCTGCCCAAAAGACCATAGGCCAGTTCCCTTGCTCCCTCTTTCTCGCCCTTGTCGACTCTCTTACGGATGATCTGCTTTGCCTCAAGAGTTTCTGTGGTAGAAAAATAGAGGCTAACCCTTGCTGTGCCTTCTGCTCAGGAACTGGAAAGCTTCTCTGTGTGTCTGTGTGTGTGCACACGAGTGAACATGTGTGTAGGGATAGGCGTAGAGAAGGGGTCTACAGACAGACAGACAGACACACACACACACACAAAATGAAGGGGCTCCTGATGCCTGGTCCTGCCCTCTTTTCCGTTAACCATTTTCTAAGAGCCAATGAAAGGGCTCTCCTTAATAAGTCAGTTTAGGGTTCTCAATATGGGGATAAGAACGTTCTAAAACACTGCAAAATGTATAAGGGATCTGTTTTTCTGAAGACAAGCTTTCATCAGATTCTCAAAGGAGTCAGTGATTCAAAAGATTAGGAACCGTGGCAGCAGGCAGAGCTTTCTCTATCCACCCTCGCCTGTTTGGAACTGCATCATCTCCCCCTGGATCCACACAGCCATCTTATATCCAACAGATCTAATGCTGACCTAGCCTCTACTCACAACCCACTCCTCTCACCTCCCAAAAGCTCTTTTTCTGCAACTGACGTCAGTTTTCTCAGGAATCATTAGGACTTCTCCCTCCAGCTGATGTCACTAAGCCCTGCTTTATTCTGCCTCTTGGGTGTCCTTTCCCACCCTAGTAGCCCAACCAGGCTCTCACCTTCAAAGCCACACTGAAGCACCAGCCTCTTATGTGGCCTCCTGTCAGCACCCTCCCCACCCATGTACGGCCAGATTAATCTTGTTATCAGATGGCTCCTCACCCTGCTCTAAGCATTAAGAGACTCCCATGATCTCATCACAATAAGAGTTCACACTTACCAAGTGCCTGTAATGTGCCAGGCACTGTCCTGAGCACCACCTCATATTCAGTCCCCACGACCATCCTACGAGGTAGGTATATCATTAGTTTTCCCATTCTTCAAATGAGAAAACTGAGCCTTAGAGTGGCTAATTGACAATTAGTCAATTAGAGTGGCTAAGTGACATAGCCAGGAATAGAGCTGGGGGGTGAATTGGGCAGTTCAACTCTAGAGCTTGCCTTCTTAGCCACCAAGCAATATGGCTCTCCATGTGCTAAAGCCTGGCGTTGAGCCCTCCCTGATCTGGCCCCAGCTTCTCCCTCTCCCGTCTCCCAGAATGCTCTGCTCTAACTATACTGGCCTAATAATTGTTTCTCTAATTAATCACGCTTGCTTTTTCTCACTTACTAGATCCTCTTAGTTTATAGTAACATTATTAAGGGTCTTTCTTTGGGAAAATAAAAGACATTAACTGACAATCATGCAATAATGAGATTTGAATGAGAAACTGGAGGTTGCTCCAATGAAAGAGCTGGATATGAAATTTTATAAACATTGTGCTTTAATATGTTTTTAAAAAAAAATACACAGAGAAAAGACTGGAAGGAAATAATTACCAAATGATTGTCTCTAAGTGCAGGAATTTGGCAACTGTTTTCCTGCTTTTTTATACTTTATACTCTTCCAAAAAATTTTAAATTAACATGTATTACCTTTATTATTAGGGGAAAAAAAGGAAGGAAGGAAGGAAAGAAACCATTTTAAGGGATTACTCAGCTTTGTAACTGTGTTTAGAAGACTGTGTCCTAGAATCTTAGGGTGAAGAGGGCTGACGGGGGTGTCCAGGGTGAGCACCTCTCCGTACTGGGCCCAATGCCATGAGCCACATTCAAAGGGTGTTGTTCCCTCTGTAGCATCCCAACAAAGGTTTCCGTCTCTGATTGAACCTTCCAGCCCACCACCTCCTGATGGGATCCAACTGCTGACGTCATTCCTTTCAAAACCCAAAGAGTCTTCTCTGAACTCTGCCTCCATCTGTTCTCAGCAACAATGCAAATCATGACATTTTGAGCCAGCCCCATCATCTCTGAGGCAGGGAATGGCAAAGAACAGGAGCTTGAAATTCAGGCCTATATGACATAAATAAGGATGGCCACTTATTAGTCATGGCCTTTTAGGCAAGTCTCTTACATTTTAACTTCAATTCCCTTTTCTATAAATGGGGAAGATGATGGCACTTACATCACACGGCTGCCGTGAGGATCAACTGAAATAACACAAGGAGTGCTCAGTATACCAGTAAGCACTCACATAAAGGTTAGCTATCATTGCTATTCTTACTCTCATCACCAGAGCAAACTTCCTCACTTCTTCAATTGTTTGAGCCAAAATCCTGAGGAACCGTGTGGTACACATTTTTGTCTCCACTCCCCCAACACCACCCAGTCACTTTCGGAATCGGCACACAGATATCTAAGTCATTTTCAAGCACCACCTGCCGCTGCTGCTCTGAATCTCCCTGCGCTCATCTAGATGCCCTCTGGAACCTCTAGTTTGGCAAGTAGGGGCCGTCTCTGCATCCCCCCTGCCCGCTCTGCACCCTATGTACCTATCATCTTCTTGAGCAGCTGCGAGTTGCCTTTTCCAAATAGCACACAAAGGTCCAGGATCTTTGGGATGTCAAACAGGAAGTTATTGTAGAGGATTTCTCCAAATGCAGAGGGGGAAATAAAGTGATCCTAAGGAAAAGAGCAGAAAAAAGGATAAGGATGAGAGACTTTCTGAAAGCAGATGTATTATAAAGTAATAGCAAACCTACAAGAAACAACTTCAGGCCCATCAGCAGGGGACCGGCTAATAAATGAAGGTCTGGCCATACTGTGGACATGTCTGAACCTTATATGTTGACCTAGAGCAACAGCCAGTCTTCGTTTTAAGGTAAAAAGAAGCAAAAGTGCACTACAAGACAGTTGGGGATTTGTTCTAAAATATGTATGGGTAAACTACCATGATATCTGGCATTACTTTAAAATATTTCAAAAAAAGAAAAAAGAACTCAAGAGGAGAGAGAAAACAAGATTGGAAAAATGTTGATAATTATTGAAGCTGGGAGATGGGTATATCTGAAAATTTCCATACTAAAAAAGTTTTTTTAAAAAACCAAGATACTATTTTTAAAATAAATACATGTACACATGCACACTCCTATTGAAAAGGAAAAAAAAAATTCCCTAATGGAACATGTACCTTAACAGTGGTTATTGTGGAGGAAGGAGATTTTGTGAGTAACCTTCACAATATATTTCTGTAATGTCTGTATTGTTTAGAGACAGCATCATTATTTTTAAAATCAGAGGAAAAAAACAGTAAAGGTTTTTAAAAAGCACATACAGGTTCCTTTCAAAAACCAGAATCAGTGTTTTTACTCTCTGACGCACAGAAAAAGGCACAGTCACGGGTCAACTGGCAAAGGGCCTTCGGGCTCCCATTGATAAAAACACTGGGTGCAACGCAGAATGACCCGGTGAATTAGAGGATAAGGGAGGTGGCACAGATTTCTTCCCCAACAGTGGGAATAAAGGCTGAGGGGAGACAAGAAGAAACTCGATACTTCTAGAGCCTTCCTTCCCAGGGGCAGAGTCTGGCACAGAGGTGTTAGGTGTCAGTGGTGACCTGTCACGAGATCAGGGGCTTACTTTGGATTCCTTGTGAGTGGACATGCGGAGGAAGGTGAGAAAAACACTCTGATGGAGGCGCTTCTGCATGTCAACAACCTCAGGAGTTGGGGCTACCCACTCATCAAACTTCCGGGGGACATAGTGTAGGTAGGAGTCCAGGCACTTCTGCAGGGTCTCGTCGAAGATAACCTAAGCCAGGCAACAGAGGAGAGCGAGGATTTGTCACTGAGGCCCAAGGGCTTGTGGGTGGGACTGCACAGGAGCTCATAGCCCATCAGCCCTGGCCTGTGGCACACACTCCAACCCCAAGGGACCAAGGAGGTATGAATGAGCCGAGAGCTAAACACATGTTTCTAAAAATGACAGGTTGGAAGGCGTTGTATAAACACCATTAAGATTTGTGATACAAGACAGAGCAATCCAAACCACAATTTGCTGTTAAGGATCCAGTGAAAGAAGAAGAGAAAAAAAGCATCTCCCAGGGGGAGAGAAACAATAACAGCAACCAACCAACGGCATGTCATGTGCTTTGTCTTAGCGTTAATTTTGATAGAATGTTACCTGGCACCAGAATTTATCGTGAGGCAAGGCCAGGAGCCAGTCGAGGTCATTGGCTACGAAGGTGGCGCGTTCCAGGTACTCCTCCACTAGGGCGGGAATGTTGTCTTTAGGGGGCGGTTTGTATAACACAAAATACCGGTCTGCCTTCTGCTCGGGGTGCTACGGATCCAAAAACCACGTGTTAACGTGGCAGAGGTTAGTCAGCGAGGGCCCATTTGCCAACCCACAGCAATGACAACACTTGGCTGTTCCAACCGGTGACCCTCCAAGGAGCTTTTAAGCATAAAGAACCAAGTGTCTCTAACAAAGGGGCTTGGTTGCATCCAGGGAACACTAGGCGGGCATTAAAAACCATGTTTTTCGGAGAATATTTAATGACATGGGGAAAGGTTAAGGGAATAAAAAGCAGGGCACAAACTTCTCTATTTTATATAACAAGTTTTTGGATTTTCAGAAAGTATATATCTACTGAACACATTCACATACAGGCTAAAAAAAGTGTGTGGGGGGGTGGGGACAATACTCCAAAGCTAATAGCGTTTATCTCTGGTGGTGGTAGTCTCTGGAATTTCTTTTGCTTCCTACCAAGACACACCAGGGGGCTGAAAAAGCAGTTAGGGCTAAAAGCGTTTTCTCTGGGGTGGGGGGGGGGGGGGGGGGATTATGACTTAAATATATTTTCCAACTTAAAAAAATGAACATGTGTTACTTTTATTTTTTAATTATACAAGTGAGACATGAGCATCTTTTCTTTTAAAAACTTACACTACAGAGGTGAGTCGCCTGGAACCATACTCCCAGTCCCAACCAGTGAGTGTCCTTGCAGACCTTTTGTTGGCATTTACATTAAAATATATCTATATAAGCTATTTGTTTAGACGTTTTCACCTTCCTTACAAAAATAATATTCTGTATGTAACGTGCTATATTCTTTTTATAATCAGGAGAAAACCTTAGTAATTTTTTTAAAAATAAAAGATACTAATCATGTAATACAGGTCTCGACTGAGAATCACAAGTTCTCTCTTTCAACTCTACCTTGCCATGAACAAACCTTACTTTGTTCACCATAGAGAAGAGATGATGAGCTCAGTTTTCTCCTCAGACTACATAATGGCTGTTTTCTCCCAGGGAAGTGGTAATAGAAGGCTGGGCAACATCTCAGGTGTTATCAACCACAATCCACTCACTTCCATGTCTGTCAGTCCAGAGGAGACAGGAAAATCACGACTGATTGATCAGTCTCCTTGAGAACCACTTATGCCTCCCTACTGCCTAATGCAAGTTTTCAAACAGTGGAGTCCTTGGGTTCCATCTATTGGGTGGGCCGTCAGGACCCTTTCCATTTAAATCAGAATTTATACAGCGGGGTTCCAGGTACAAACCTTTTGAAAAAGGAATCCTGCTGACTGAAGCAAGTTCAGAGCCACACTCTAGGGCCTAAATTCATCTCCTAGGTTTCCAAGCTCCCCTGTAACTCTCTATATTGACAGTGTCCCTCTTAGGTTGTTTCTCATGCCAGGTTACTCACTGCCCTCCACTCCTGAACAGGCACCCCACCCCAACCCTACCCCAGGAATCTACCTTCCATTTAATCCTACAAACACTGACTGGTACCCCACTGTGCCAGCAAGTGCGGTGGGGCACGTTAAGAAAAGCATCTGCGTGCTCACAGAGCCCACGCTCCAGAGGGGAAGATGCACATCAAAGCCACCAAGTAAGCACAAAACAGAAGAAGTGACAGCTTAAACCTAGCAGAGGGACTGTGGGTGTGCAAAAGGGGATTAACTGTGCCTGGAGGACAAGGGACAGCTCGCTTCCCAGAGCAGGCAGCCTTTGAGCTGGGTCTTGGAGAATGAGGATTTTTAGATGAAAGAAACAGTATTTTTATGGAGGCATAAAAATGGACCGTAAAAATAAAGGACACAGGACGGTAGGAGATGAATTTGGAGGAAGAGAACACTGGAATAATGATAATAAAAGCCACCACTTATGGAAGACCTGCCTCTTGCCAGCTGCTGAGTAGGTCTGTCCCAAAGCCCTCCTTTTTCTAATCTACGACTATTTAAAAAGGAGATAGTTATTTTTTTACAGAGGAGGAAACAAAGACTCAGTAAGCTCAGGAACTTTGCAAAGGTCACAAGGCTAAGGAAGCAACTGAGGCAGGATTTGAACCAAAGCTTACACTGCAGACTTACTAATAACCTACGGTCCCCATGTGCCAACCTGGTCTCACTGCTTGTCCTTTTGACTCCAGCTCTGACCTCACCTCCTCCAGGAAGTCTCCCCAACTCCCACCCCTGACTAGGTTAGGGGTTCGCCCGGGCTTCCCCAGCACCTGCACTCTGTGATTCCCCGACAGTAGTGCTTGTGGAACCACACCAAAAGTGCTTTCAGATAAGTGGTTCCTTTGGATGGGAAGAGGGGAAGGGATGAATTATAGAGAGGCACAAATAACTTTTGGGAGTGGTTGAAATGTTCATTATCTTTATTATGGTGATGGTTTCATGGATGTATACAGAAGTCAAACCAATCAAATTGTATACTTTAAATATGCATTTTATTGTCCTTCGATAAAGTTATATAAAAAGAGAGGGCCTGCCTTCTCTGTCTCCCCCCACTAGACCTCTGGAGGTGGCCTAAGGTTTGCTCACCACAGCATTCCCAGTCCCTAGAACAGTGCCTGGCATCGAGCAGACTCTCCACATACATTTGCTGGCTGGACAAAAGAATGAATGGAGGTAATGAAGGAGCAGATACTGCCAAGGTCTTTGAAGGACTTTGAATGCCAGGCTCAAGAGTGGGGGCTTTATTTAGTAGGTAATGGGAGTCACGGAAGACTTGAGGGCAGGGAGTAGCAGGGCCAGCTGTATCTTCCAACCTTCAAACCTGGCTCAGGTCCCACTTGCTCCACGAAGCTTTCTGAAAATTATCTGCCCATCAAACTTCCATTCTGTTTATCTTGATTAGAGACCATTTTGCACTGTTCTCCAAATGCTCCACTTACATGAGTCTTATCCTCCTCAAAACCTCATTCTGGCCCAAGACTTCATTTCTTTTGGATCTTCAATAGCATCAAGTATGTGCTGTGCACACAGTAGGTACTCAATAAACATTAGCTTCACCTATAACCCTGTAAAGGCAGTGTGGTGGCTGTCTCTCAGCTAGAGATCTTCCTGTTCAAAGTTAGGACTAAGGAGACACATACAGGGTAGGTACGAACCTTAGGACCATCTTTCAGGAGCTTCCAGTAGCCAGCAGGGTAATACTCTTCAGCATGGCCAACAAGACTGCTCCTTGATCAGTCAACTATCTCCCTCAGCTCATCCCTCTTCCCATTCTACCCCTCATTCAATGCTTCTGTCACTGTTGTCATCACCATCTTTATTGAGTGCTTACTATGTTCTAGGTACAGTGCTAATTCAGACATCTCATTTAATCCTCATAGCCACCCCACAAAGCTGTTCTATCATCCTTTTTGGATCCTGAGGCATAGAGAGGTTATGTAACTTGCCCAAAGTCACAGCCAAGTATGTGTGAGATTTAACACAGAGCCCATGCTCCTTAACTCTGTAATACTGCTTCTACCCCCGGTGACTGGTGGTTGGTATCGGAATCAGGCTCTCTCAAAACAGCATACTCAGGTCCTCCTGCCAAGTCCACCCCTTCCCAGTTCCTCTGCCAGGCTAGTGCTTATTCACCCTTCATTACTCAGTTCAAGACCCTCCTCCTTCAGGAAGCCTTCCCTGGTTATATGTACCCTCCCACTACCTCCTAAGATCTCCCTGCCCTCACACATCCCTTTGGTCTGGATCAGCAGCTCAGGCTCTCATGCTCATGTAGCAGCCTGGACTTCTTTCTATCACAACCCTGGTGTCACTGTAGAGAAGCTACTGGTCTGCTTTTCTTTCAGACCATGGGTCCTTCAAAGGCAGAAAACACAACTTTTTTCTTAGTAGCTCCATTGTCTATCACAAGGCCTCGCTGGGCTCTTTGACTCATTTACTGAATGTTTCCTGGCACTGGAGAACCCAAATGAAGGGAAGGAACTAGGTTTTTGCTCTCACGAGCCCACAGTCTAATAACCCAGGAATTCAGTACATGGGGAAAGACTAAGGTAGAAAATCAGACCCAACCACTCAAGGAGCCAATCTCGACCAGGACTGTCCAACAGAACTTTCTGCAATAATAGAACAGCTCTATACCAGTACAGGCCAACAAGGTAGGTACTTAACACATGGAATTTTAATTTTAATTAATTCAAACTAAATTAAAAATCCAGTTTCTTAGTTGAACAATCCACATTTCAAGTGCTCAGTTGCTACATGTAGCAAACGGCTACCATATTGGACAGAACAGTTCTAGATTTTCTGAGAAAATATCTTTATATAAAAAAGGTTATGAAAAGCAGAAACAAGAGGCTTTATTGCAGAAAGGTTATTGACATGGGCTCTAGCACCAGCCTAGCTTGGTTAACATCCTGGCTCCTCTGATTTCCTAGTTCTGTGACCTTGCACTCTGAGTTTCCTCATCTGTAAAATGGGAACAACCAAAATACCTACTCATAGGGCTGTGGTGTGGCTTTAATGAAATTATCCAGGTGACGTGTTTAGAAAGGTTTGGCCCAGAGTGAGTCCTCTCTAAACATTAAGTACTATTATTAGATGGTAGTTAGGAAGTAATAGGAAGCCATCCAGAAAGCATGAAATAAAACACCAAGCTCTTGTTTCCCACGACTTTACTCAAGCCCCCAGAAAATACTTCCTCCCACTTTGTTCCAGTAAGCTCATATTCTTGGGAAAACAATAAGTAGGTATGGGGACTTTAGGCCCTGCGCCTGTCTCTTTCTTTAGCAGCCTGGCACCTCTCCTGGCTCAAATCTCACTCTGCAGCAGGTAATCAACATGCTCACAGCCTCCTTATTTTTCAGTCTCACAAGCCCTTGCAGAGTCTGCATGTGGCACTTCTTAGCCCATTGAGATAAAAGACTACCTACCCGACCTCTGAAATCAGTGTTCCCTCCAAAGTGTGGATAGCAGCTGAGATAGCTCTGAAAAAGGCCTACCTGAAATCTGAACGCTTCCTGCAGAGTCAAATACCCAAACCTGGCTTTGGGATGGACCCATTTCTAGGCCAGCTCAAGCTAGTCAGAACTGCTATCAGACTCAAATTCAAAATAAAATGCTTTGGGGGAAGGTGTGGGGTGGTGACATGGAAAATACTACTCAAATTCAAGCTGCTGCTTACAAAGGAAACTTCTACACCGGGCCTGGAAGGACTTAGTAGTGTCCCAGCTACTGAATTACTGACTGTGGCCCTCAGGTTATTCTTGGAACAGATAAAGAAGAAATTTACTTTTTGCTTTTGAAATTGTGAGAATGATAACATCAGGCTGAACAGCCTCAAGGCACCGGCTCACCAGTGCTGGTGAAGTCCTCAGCTTTCCTGTCTTCTGGTCCTTGTGGGTGATCTGGAGTTGGTCCAGGGGCAGAGCTGGCATTGTGATTCGTGACCCTCCTGAAAAGAATATGGATGAGAAGAAGAAAGCAGACACATAGGCTCCTGGTGGCAGGGTGCCTGTTCTGGGGCTGATCCCAGGAGAAGCTTCAAAATCTGGCCTCCAGAGGCTCCTGATGTGGGCCTCGAAGGCCTGGTTCATGCACCTAATCCAGACTGAAGTGACTTTTTTTTTTTTTTTTTGCCTAAAGTAATAGTTCTTAACTCATCTGGGAACACATTCCCCAGATGACTCCTGATATATTCCTACCCCCTTTGAGAAGTACTAGTTAAAAGCACCTAGATTATCTTCATCATGGCTCCAGCTCCATGTCCTTCTTGGTCTGTGAGCTCTGTGGAGACAGTGCCTAGGCTCTCCTTCTCTTGCTATCTTTCCTGTGACCAGCACAGGCCTGGTACCGAGGCAGCTTCATCAAATGTTTGATGAACAACTGAATAAGAGGACACTTTTCTTATAACTCTAACCAGATTTTAAGTCTTTTGAGGGCTGAAGCCATATGTTAAGATTTTACAACCTCTCTAGGCTTCAGGAAAGAATAACATGAATGAACAGAAGGATGAAGGAGGATGAGAGAATTCAAAGAAACTTGCCAGTGCGAGCTCCTATCTACAGAGGCCTAAAGCGTCCTCAGAGTCATTGAGTGGCAGACCCCATATCTCCTATCCAATACTCTTTTCACAGTACCACTTGGCTTGATCCACAGGAGACATGCATGTGAGATGTATCATGAAATAGCAGTGAATTAGGCCCCTTAAAAGACATGCCATAAAAAGCCAACACAATCTCAATGACAACATGAAGACATATCAAGGCTGGAAAGGGGAAACCAGCACCTCCTGAGTCATCACAAATAAGCCGAGGGGCATGGTCACCCATGAGTTACATGGGTTATATATGCATATATGGGTGTCCATATATCAAACATCAGGCCAGGCTGGTATTTATGAACATAGATTGATAAGGTAGGGTCTCTGCCCTGAGAGCTTACGTCCAAAAATAAAATGACAATAGCCACAGGAGCAACATGCTTATCATGTGTTGGTACTTTCCTAAGTGCTTTTCTCAGCATTAATTCACTTTACATGTATTAATGCTCATAACAATTCTAAGGTTGGTTCTATTATTATCTTCATTTTATCAGTGAGGAGAGAAGAAAAGAAAATTGCCCAATGTCTCAGTCAGTAGCTGGGGAAGTAGGCTGAGGCTGGCTCTTAACCATTTGCAATACTGAGTCTAGTGTAGTTGAGCTTGTCTGGGGTGTGGCTTTCAGGAAAACATTTCTAGAGGAGAGCCCAAAGGATCAAGAGAGCCTGAGTTGAGTCCTGAGAGAAGACTGGCCAGGGAAAAAGGGTATCCCAGGCATAGGAAATAGCAGGAGCAAAGGTAAGTGGCTGGGAAGCAGCTTGGTTCATGGGCTGTTCTAAAAACTAAAGATATCCATCTTTGAGGAATGTAAACAGAAAGGACAAGTCTATCTATTCTTCAAGGCCTGTTCAGCTCTAGGATCTCAATGGATCAGACACACTGTCCCTGCATACATGAGGTGGCCTGAAAAAAATCATAAGGCAAAGTAATAAAAGGGGCTTGGGGGGAGTTTTCATCTTTCAGCTTTGCAAAATGTCAATAATATCCTTTGTTGCACATACATTATTTCTAATCAAATTACTATCTTACTAGCCTCTCACAACAATTCAGTTAAGGATAACAAGGATTATTATGCACAGATGTCCAAAGAGAGGCCCTGATGTGCTCAAGGCAAATATTTTAGTGGCCAAGTTGAAAATAAAGCCCAGCTCTCCAGCCTTGGCACCTGGCTCTCTTATGCTGAACATGCTAAACATACTTCTTTCTTATTCCCAAGTGATGCTAGAAGGGTAGCTGGAAACATCAGTGGTCTGCTCACCAGTGCAGAAATCTAAATGACTCAGGCCTAGTTCTTTCCATTCTTATCTTTTAAAGATAATAGTGGAAATAGCCACTGTTGGGATGTAGGGTGGTGAAAGAGTAATGAGGAGGAGGCGGCTCTCCACCCTTTAAATTCTAGGCCCCAGAGTCCAGGCCTAGACAGGTAATGACAATACCTGCTTTCACAAAAAATCTACTCCTACAAGCCAAGGAAGATTTTTTTCATCTAGTGCCTGTAATGGCAGTTCAGATCCAGGCTGGTGTGATGGTTGAAGGAGAGCGTTATAGTTTTGCAACATGGGTTCAAATCCTGGCTCCACCTTTTCCTATCTATGTTGAGACCTTAAGATAGTTCCTTAACCTCTGTAAGCCTTGATTTCCCCATCTGTAAAATCGGGATGATAACAGTACATAATCTCTTAGGGTTGTTGTAAGAAGTAATCAATGCAAAGTATTCAACACAGTACTTGGTAGGTAATAAGCACTCAATAAAGTTTACTTGTTATTATTCAAGTCCCAACCATAGGCAGAGCACTTCGGGCTTCCTCATTTACTCAGCACACACTGACCGAATACATTCTGAATTTTGGGCATGTAAATGACTATCATTTAGTGTGGTTAGAGCTATCACAGGAAATTTCCAAAAACAAACACAATAGAGAAAGGGAGACTATTACAGAGAAGGTGATCTATAACCTGGTTGTTGAGGGATAGGAGGAAAAGATGGGAAGGAAGGGCATTCCAAGCAAAGAGCAAGGATGAGCAAAGGCTCCAAGTCTGTGGCTTTGAAGAAGGGAAACATTGGTATGGTTGAAAACACAAGGTCAGGGAGGGGATGACAGAGTGGAGAAGAGAGGTTAGTTAGAAAAGACGTGGCCAGTTTTAAAAAAGCCTTGAATGCTATGCTAAAGAGTTTGGTGTTTCACCTGCAGGCAGTGAGGAGTCATTTAAGTAGAGGAGAGACATGATCGGAAAGAAAAGACAATAACCTGGTGGCAGGACAGACCTCCTAGGAACCACCAGAAAGCAAAGACTGTTAATCATCTCACTCATCCCCTCAAAGATTTCTGAGCACTTCTTATCCAGGCACTGAAGCCCAGAGAATACTAAAGCAAGCAAATAACAGACCTGGTCCTGCCCTTTACAACTAAGAATCAAATAGCCATTCTAACAAGAAAACTCAATACCATGATGTATGCTATGTCCATGGGCCCATGGAGCTATGACAGCATTTAACAGAGAGAACTGACTTAACAGCGGAAGGTTGTCAAGGAAGATTTTTTTCATCTAAAGCATGAGCAAATATTAACTAGGCGAAGTCTAGACTCAAAGTTCCAAAAGGATAAGGACAATGATCATGTCAATGCCTGTGCCCACCACTGCAACCCCAGAGCCAAGCAGGACAGCAGAATCCAAAAGTTAGGAAAGGACTTCCTTTAGAAAGGAGCTCGGTGCAAACATCAATTAGGCATGGGCGCATCCCCAGGGCTACTGCTGCCTAAGTTACTCTGTCATCCTTCTGGTCTCAATTTAATATTACTTTCTTCAGAGACCCTCCCAGACCACTCTATCTAACTTATTCACTCCCCCAGTTACTATATCTTAAATTATCTTATGTATTTATTTGTCGCTGTCTATCGCCTCTCACTATAATGTACGCTCCATGAGGGCAGGAGCCTTGACTGTCTTGCTGTTTGTATCCCCAGTGCCTAGATCTGTGTCTGGCACGGAGTGGACGCTAGACATATATTTGTTGAACGAATGAATGAATCCTGAGGAAACAAACCCGGGGTGAAGGTGAAGGGCTGTTACTTTGGGGCGGAGCCTCAAACCCGAGACGTCCTGGCCAGGGGGAGTGTGGGGACGACTTGGCCTCTGGGACAGCGTAGCCTCGACCCTGCCGTGGAGCGGGGAGACCCGAGGCCACCTGAGGCACGACCGCGGCTCCTCCCAGGCCCGGTGCCCCGCATCCGGCAGGGCCCAGCCACACGCACTCACCTCGGCAGCTCCACCACCCGCGCTGTGCCCCTGCCGCCGAGGTACACGGTGACAGCTCCCAAAGCGCCGGCACTTCCGGGGTCAAATAGCGATTCCGCAGGCGCTAACAGGAAGCTTTGGCCCAGCCCCGCCCCCGACGCCAACTGCCAGCGGGAAGCCCGGCCTGGGACCAAGCCCCGGTGTTAAGACTCCGCCCCACAAGGAATCCTCCTGACTAACCACGCCCCCTGTCCCTTTCTATCTCCCTTGCTTTCGCAGAGGATGGAAGATGGGCCGAGAATAGGTTGTGATCCCACCTCTTGGAAAATCCAGGTATAATAACCCACTTATTAGAACCCCAAGCTTCCACCTTCTTCCTAACCTCAGTCATCATTTTACGAATTTAATCCAGAAGAGTTTTAACAAGCCAAAAGCATAAAACGATGTTGAATAAAAGAAAGCAAACGAAAGTATACAACTTTATGTGAAGTTTCATTTTTTTATTTATTTTATTTATTTTTTAGGCGAGACAATCTTTGGTTGACCTCATAGACTGCAAGGACCTTGTCAACTTACAATCCCTTACTTTTTATTTTTTACCCCTACAACACCTGGTCTTCCTAGGTGGTCTCCCATCCAAGTACTTACTAACCAGGCCCGACCCTGCTTAGCTTCTGAGATCAGAGAGATCATGCTTATTCAAGGTGGCATAGCCATAGACTGTTTATAGGAAGTTTTAGAGCAGGCAAAACTATGGAGAGATAATAGGGTTAGGATAGTGGTTGCCTCTGGGGCTGGTGACTAGCAAGGACCACAAGTGAGGTTGGGGACCTACCCTGTCTTCATCTTGGGATAGCTACATAGATGTGTTCATTTTAGAAAAGTCATTAAATTGTACACCTTTGAGTTTTGCACTTTTCTGTGTGTATGCAATAAAAAAAGATTTTTTTTTTTTTTTTTTTAATCAGAAAGACTGTATAACCATCTTAAGAACAGAATGCATTTTTTCCACAGTATGTTTCAAGTGGTGTAGCCTGGCTATGCATCAGAATCATCACAGAAAGATAGTTAAAAATACACATCTTTGGCTTCATCTCAGTGTCTGGCACACAGTAAGGTTTTAAAAACCACCACTATTATTATCACGAGGGTGTTACAGAAGCCCTTAATGGAACACAGAACCCAGCCCTGGGGGTCATGAAATATTATCCAGCACCCTCCTAGTGCCAGGCCCTGCCTTCTGCACCAGAGCTTCAAGGAATGACGAGCACAGTGCCTGTCCTTAAGGAGCTTATAAGGTAGGGGGTGGCAAGAAAACCAAGAGCTGTGAGGCAATATGACAAGTGCAGGATGCTAAGGCAGTAGGGGAGATGGGCTCTGAATCAGAAATAGGATGGGAGAGGTTGGATCATATATTAGCTAATACCTAACAAATTATCACAGACTTTGCAGCTTATAACCACACACATTTATTACCTTACATTTTCTATGGGTCGGGAACCTGGGCATGGCTTAACTGGCTGCTCTGCATCAGGGTGTCCCACAAGGCAACAATCACGATGCCACCCCGGGCTGGGGTCTTATCCGGTGGCTCAACTGAAGACAAATATGCATCCAAGCTCACATGGCCTTTGGCCAAATTCAGTTCCTTGAGGGTTGTTGGACTGAGGGCCTCAGCTGGAGGTTGGATTTTGGCCAGAAGCTGCCCTTAGTTTATTGTCACATAGGCTTCTCCAGTGTGGCAGCCTGTTTCATCAAAGCATGCCAGCTGAGAAGGCAATAGAGAGAGAAGCCACAATCTCATGTATCCTAATCATGAAAGTGAAACATCTCACCATGTTCTATCTGTTAGAAGCAAGTCACAGGTCCTGCCCTACAGTCATGGAGAGGAGATTTATACCGGGGGGTAGGAATCACTAGGGGTCATCTGAGAATCTACTTGCCACAGATACTTAAAGAACACACATCAACCCCAGTTCTTCAGCAGAGGAAGTAGGGGAGCAGAGAGAGACAGCCCAATCATGATAGTAATAACAATATTTGTCAAGTCTTTACTCCGTCCCAGAGACTGGACTAAGTATTTTACATATGTTATCTCCCTGACTCTTTATAAGAATTATAAGAGGTGGAAATTATTATTATCATCCCATTCTATAGAGAGGTTTAGAGACTAGACCAGGGTCACAGAGCTTGTGAGTAGGTGGAACGGGGATTTGAACCCAGCTCCATCTGGCTCCAGAGCTTGCCTTCATAATCTCACTACCAAGGGCTTGCCCAAGCTCCATGAGGCAGGTTTGGGAGTCTCAAGTGCAGGAAGAATTCTATGGCCAATGGTGCAAGCTGTCTCAAAGAAATGTATGCTTTCCTTTATTTCTGTCATTTTTTCAGAGAAACCTAATCATCTACTCATATGGAAGGAACAGAAAAAAGTGTCAGAAACTCCATTTATTTTTTAAACTCTGACACCACATGCATTGGGAACACAGGAAATAAAATCTACATCTTGGTGACTGGTTTGAAAGAAATCATGTGTAGCAGCCTTTGGTAGAGAGAAAACTTAAAATAAGACTTCTGGCAAAAATGTGTGGATCAGTTTTGTCTTTTCCTATGGGTATTAATATCACCGAGATTTTGGAGCTAAATAACATTACTGTAAAAAGACAAAACATCTAATTAGATACTTAACTTCTCAAAACATGTCTCAGTTTTCTTATCTGTTAAAAGGGGTCATTAACACCCACTTCATGATCATTAGAAGGCTTAATAAGAGACTACAGACAATGCCATGCACATAGTATGTGCTCAAGAAATTTTGGTGGAAAGGCAGAAGGAAAGGAAGGAGGAAGGGAGGGAAGAAGAAAGTAGATTCTCTGTCAGTTGGAGTGTTAACATTTATATTTCTTTCATTTTTGTTTTCACTCCTTTGCCTGAAGAGATTAATGAGGGCTGTGAGCTTCCAAAGGAGGCATCCTTGTCTGAGCTAACATATGTCCAACGGAAATTAAATTAAAAAGCCACTTTCATAGGAGAAGCCTTAAACCATACATTAGTCACACACACATATGAAGGAACTTCTGGGCCTCCATTCTCTAGATTAAAAGAAAAACAACGACTAACTTTAAGAGCAAATATTTGGATTGGCAAAGGAGGCAAGTGTCTGTGAGCTCATAACCAATCAAGTCTAGGGGATAACTAGGGAGAAAAACTGTCAGTAGTTGGAGTTAGAAAATCAGCGTAGGAATATCTGGGCCTGAGTCCGGCCTGACTCAGATACTCTGAGTCACCTAAAATGAATCAGTATTATCTTTGTGTTTCAATCCTCCAGCAAGAATGAGTTCATGAGGCACTCATTGTTGGAGTTAGCTGTTGTGTGCCCCCCTCACCAGTGTTAATTTCCTCTGTTTTCCCACTAACAATAACTTAATTACTCCTTAGAGAACCAACCCTTTTGCTTTAGTCCACATGGATTAGGACCAACTCCTTACCAAGAGCTGAGAGATGTGCAATTGTATGAGTTATCTAATCCTGTGCAACACATTTGGCCCCAAACTCAATAGCTTAAAACAGTAATAATCACTTAGTATCTTACACAGTTTCTGTGCGTTAGGTAATAAAAGAAAAACAGTCATTGAAGGATGAGACTTTGGCTTTGTCCTACTACACTGGTCTAAGTCTGTGTGTTCCTCATCTGCAGCCCCTCCTCAGTTCTAGGGGAGCCTTGTGTGCTGGGCACACTGTTTCAGACAGTGGCTTCCCCACAGCTGCCTCCATAGGGCCACATAGATCAATGGTGGCTCTCTTCAGGTGGTGGGATTGAAGGGTTTCTGTTGTTTTCTTTGGATTTTTGTGTTTTCTGTTATTTGTTTTGATAATGTATTGTTTTTATAAATGGAGAAAAAATAAACAGCATATTTTAAAGCAAAAAAGGGGGAGGCCTTGGATATCCTCACAACACTGCTCCTGGTTTCCTGCAGAGAAAGCAATCCAAGAGATCAAAGCAGCAATGCCTCTATGACCTATCTTTGGAAGTCACGCCATCACTTCAGCCATATTTCCATTGAACACATAGGCCAGGCTTGGTTTTGTGTCAAAGGGGACTGTACAAGGTCATGAATATCAGAAGGCAAGATAATTGGGGGTCATCTTGAAGGCTGGCTACTGTATCAATCTAAGATGAGTTTTGACAATTAGCATATTCCAAACTCTCAGCCACAGTAATTGGCTCAAGAATAGATATATGTTCCAAATTCATCCAACGATAGCTAATTCTGGAATCTTTATTGGAGTCAAAGTGAAAGAAAAGCTCTCTTCCTTATGATATTTCTAGCAGTAAGAAAGAACTAAGCCTGGAGAATGAACTAAACTTACCAGAGGCCACTACCTGAAACCTAAGAATGAAGTCAACACAATGGAATATAGAGCTGAGAAAAGAATTTACAAGCAGGGGAGAATGAAAGAGGGTGAATGACATCATCTGTTCCCTGAATCCAGACACTCCTAGAATTTTCTCATTCCCAACTCATTTTAAGTTGGGCTTCTGTCTAGTCGATCAACCTTTTCTAAAAATCATGACTTGTACCCACTGAGACAAGAAGGATGAAATTGCTAACTATTCAAGCTCATGAGCAGAAGGAGCTGCTGGCATTACAAGTCACTGCATAGTGATGGGGAGAAGTCAGCTTGCAGATCTACCAGGGACACCTTGGGTATCCACCAACTGGTATTTCTTAACTAGACCAAGGAGAGGTACATGTTTAGGAGAGATATATGGTGAAGAAGTAGGACATAGATTGGTAGTGGAGTCTGAAGGCCTGAGTATTAGTCCCAGTTAAACCCCCTAATCACTGGGAAAACTTGAACAAATGGCCTAGCTTTTCCTAGCCTCCACTTCCTTATCTGCCTAATGAAAATAGTAATACTTGTTAAATCTACTCAACAAACACATATTGAGGACCTACTGTGTACCAGTTACTGTCAATAAAGCAACAATGGATGCAGTTCTAGCCTTCAAGGTTTACACAGTCTTGTCAGAAATATGAATAAAATATGAATTACAACATGGTTTGAGATAGATGTATATGGTATAATACATGTATACCTGGAGCTTTTGAGGTCATAAGGAAGAAAGTGTCTTAGATGCTGGGATCTTCATGGACATTGTGGAGTGGATATTATTTAATCTGAGTCTTCAGAAAATGTAGGAACCAACAGGTTGGAAGAGAATAACAGGCAAAGAGCCCAGCCTGGGCAAAGAACTAGAGATGTAAAAGAGGGTAGACCATTCAAGAAACTGCAAATAGATGTGTATAGCTTAACTCTTGGGTTTGAGAGTATCTTGAGGAGAGACCAGATTATGAAGGGCTTTGCGGATCATGTTAAGGAGTTTGGGGCCTGACCACCATGTACAGAAGCATGAACTTCCCCTCCTGTTGATGGTGGGGAAGGCCCTAGAAAATTTAAGAGAAACCGAGGGTTTCAGAAAGATATTTTACAAAAATATGTCTTGTAGCCATAGAGGTAGAGAAGATAAATGGTAGCAAGAACAGAGGTCAGCTTGTATTACAGTTATCTGTTGCTACATGACAAATTACCCCAAACTTGGTAGCTTATGAAGATATATTATTTCTTATGATTCTATGAATTGACTAGGTTCAGTTCTTTTACTCCATGTGGTGTCAGCTAGTGTTATCATTTGGTTATATTCGATTGGGTGTTCGACTGAGACTAAAACATCCAAGAGAGCTTCACTCATATGTCTGGCTTCTTAGCAGGGGTGACAGGAATAGCTGGTGGCTGGCTGACTCTTTCACACATGGTCCCTCATTCTTCAGTAGTCTAGTCCAGTGGTTGTCAAATAGGAGTGATTTTTTTCCCACAGGGGACACCTGGCAATGTCTGGAGACACTTTTGGTTATCATACTAGAGTATCTAGTGGGTAGAGGCCAGGGATGCTGCTAAATATCCTACAATGCACCAGACAGCCCACCAACGCAAAAAAAATTATGTGACTGAAATGTCAATAGTGTCAAGGTTGAAAAACCTTGGTCTTAGTTCATGCTTCTGTACATGGTGGTCAGGCCCCAAAGGGTAAAAGTGGGAGCTGCCAGATCTTTTGAGTCCTAAGCTCTGGGACTCATACATGATAACTTCCTTCACATTCTATTGGTCAAAGCAAATTGCAAGGCCAACTTTGATTCAAGAAGAAAAGAACTACTTCTCCTTCCCTATCCGTGGGCAACCACTAATCTACATTCTATCTCTACAGATATTTGGTGGCCACTTTTATAGGCAACCTACCATAGCCAGGAGACTATGCAGTAACAGAGACTCATGTGAAGGATGATAGTGGTTTGAGCTCAGGCAGTAGCAAAGTATTCTTATGAGAATAACAGCACTGAAATCTCTGCAAAGTGTTACATAAAAATACTAATTTCATAATCCACACTGTCCTTACACAGGAAATGCTGTCCCCAGCAGCTTTCTTTTAAGCCCAGCTTTTTCTCAATAGGCCTCCGCTCTGTGTCTGTCCAATCCCTCTGCCCTCTGTAGAGTTCATCAAAGCTTCTGCTGACTCAAGAAGAATCTAGAGAATGATCACTGCAGTGAAAGTCTCAAATCATCCCCCAGGGCCCCTAATAACAAAACATCTGCTTGTCATTCTCCCTTACCCCTTTGGGTTTTAGTGAGAAAACAGTGTTAAATGATGATAATGACAACTTAAAACTAAGTTTCCCAGCTTCCAAGAAGGGAGGCTTAATTTGAAGGCAGCTAATTATACACTCATTGTAATTTACAATGAGTGGTTGTCTTGCCTTCTGTCACTGGTCTGTGAACAATAGTCAGGAAGAAGAAAAAGAAAGTCCAAGTTAATACATTTTAGAAAACAGAGGACAGAGAATCCTCAAGTCAAAGAAAGAATCTTCTCGGACTTGTGGTCCAAACTTCTCATTTTACAGATGAGGAAACTGAGGCAAAGAAAGAGGTGGGACTTGCCCAGAGTCACCCAGCAGCTGGCAGGTGGCAGATTGGGCACTGAAATTGAAGTCTCGGGTGGCTCCATAGTACAGTGGTTAGCACATCTGCTTTACACACAGAAGGTCCTGGGTTTGCGTCCTGGGTGGAGCTATGGACCATACCCTGGGTGTACACCTCGAGTGCATGGGAGGAGATGCCTCACCTTCAGAGATCCAGTTCTTAAAGGGAGATGGCAACATCCATAGGTCAGGGGTAGAAGTGGGGATAGGGGTGGAATTAAAGAGGAGGGAAAAAAATAAAGAAACCGAAGTCTCCATGGTGGCTCCAGCCTAAAGCCCTGCCCAGGGAGATGAAAGGGTAGTTCTGTCTGCCCCATGCAGCTCAGAAACTGCACTCAGACCACCCATCAAAGTGGCAATTGGCACGTCTGGGCCTCTCGATAATCATCAGTGTGGGACAATGGAGCCACAGAACCAGGAGGCGGAATAATTCCTCATGGGCTGGGACATGGTTTAAATTGCAGAGGGTGCTGGGGCAGGGAGATGGCTTCACTTCAAGATTAAACGTTTGGTAGCATCATGCACTTTTTATGCTTGATCTGAGAGGAAAAGCTTTCAAAAAGACACCTCCAACTACTCTGGTGATGGAGAAGGTTGGTATTGGATGTGCTTAACCATTAAACCTGGGGTTGCAATACAGTGGAATAGTGCCAGCTCTTTAACTTTCCTTGGAAGAGCATGAAAAGATGTTACTGGAAGATATGCCTTGGCCATCAAGAAAAGAGGGGAGCCTTCTCATGTTCCTAAAAGTTTACTCTCTGGGCCACATAGTCCCCAGAGGACTCCAGAATGCAGCCACTCTGACCCTCTAATTTCTTAAGTCCAATTCCTTGCTCCTTCATATTTCAGGGCACTAGACCATGCTGCTACCTCTGTCTGAAATGCCTGCCATGCTCCCTTTATCAAGATAGAGACTCCTCTTTATTTTTATTTTCCCCAGTTTATTATGATTCCCCTAACATACACACTCCCAGTTAGCTCCCTGCATTTCCCCTGTGTAGCACTGGTTACAGCTCACCATCTTGTATTTTTTTCTGTGATTATTTAATCAATGACTGCCTCCCTCATTGGACTATGCGTTCTGACTAGTTAGGGACCTCATTTGTTTTGTTTGCCAAACTTATGCCCTGTCACCTAATAGGGTGCAATAAATATTTGCTGAATGAATGATTGAATCAAAGCTCTAAGATGCTCTAGACCAATTCTTCTAATTGCAAGTAAAGAAATTATGGCTCGGAGATAGGCAATGACTTGCCCAGGGTCACATATAGGCATCTTGCTGACTATTCGCTTCCTTAAAATATCTTGGCACTTGGGACAGGGCCATTTCAAGGCAAGGTTGAGGGGATCAGATGATTTTCATGCCCTGGACAACTGTAATCCCTCTTCTTAAAAGAAGGCT
>NW_006430462.1:3885038-3885907 GCF_000325575.1 Pteropus alecto
GATTTATGCACTCTATAAATTGTACACAGATATATTGCGGAGCATTTTTCAGTAGAGGTGCTGCAAGGCTTTCATCCGATCCTCAAAGGAGCAATATCCTCAACATGTTAGAATCATTCACACCCGCTCTCTGCTGAATCTCTTCTTCTCTTTAACTAGGAAAGCTACTTCATGGCTCAAGAAACTCTGGTGGCAGAAATATGGCTTAGTGTGAGGCTGTGGGCCAGCAGTGTTCAGGGCTAAGTGGCTAACACATGAGATCAGAGAGAAATGCATTTTCAGCTTCAGTTGGTCGGGGATATCAGAGAAAGCTTCCTGGAATAGGTGCCAATTGAGCTGGCTGTAATGAACTGTGAAGGTTAGAGAGGCTGGAAGGAATGTGGGGAGGGAGATAGGGTCCTGAATTCCCTTCTGGCAGCCCCAATATCCTCATCAACTCCTTATGCCTCAAAGGAGGGCTTATTTAAACTGTCTCGTATTAGGGTCATTTTGGTCCAGACACTAGCCTAGCTGTAGAATATCTTTTTCCTTCTCCCTTTAGAAGGCAACATAGGCTGTTTTTGTGATGCCAGTGGACCTTTGTCCCTTCTGTTGAATTATTCATCCTGCAAGATGAATTATTAATTTCCAATTTTGTATAGCAAATGCCAAGCAAACAGGTAGAAAGGGAGTTGGTACTCTGGGCATGGAGCCACAGACCTCCCCAGGTACCCTGAAGTACAGGACACCAGGGCCAAGAAATTATGCAAGAATTTGCAAGGGGCTCACTCTGGAATGCATTTGACTGAGGGTGAAGTTGGCACAAGATCATGGTGCCTCTGAAGTGACTGGGCTCCATTCTTCTCCAGCTTTCAAGCCCCTTCCTCTCT
>NW_006430462.1:3885942-3919439 GCF_000325575.1 Pteropus alecto
ACGTCCAGAATGGGCTCAGCTGCATTCAGCAGAGTGACTTGAGTTTGATTCTAAGCCTAGAATCCTAGTGGCCGTGGGTTAGTCAAGCAGACTTTCTCAATCTCAGCACTGTTGACATTTTGGCCCAGATAATTCTTTGTTGGGGATTGTTCTGTGCACTGTAGGATGTTGAGCAGCATTCCTGGACTCTACCCACTCGATGCCAGTAGCACACTTCCCCCTCCCCGCAATTGTGGCAAGCGAAAAGGTCTCTAGGCATTGTCAAATGTCCCCCAGGGGGCAAAAACTGCTCCCACTTGAGAGCCACTGGGTTAGTGCTTTCACTTCTTTGAGTCTTTTTTCACCCCCCTCATCTGTTAAGTGGGGATCAGAGTAGTAATTACCAGGGTGATATGATGATGAAATCAGATCACATATGTGAAGTGTCAGCTTGTCTGGAGTGTCTCCACTCTGGGACTTTTCTTTTACATGACCTCACGGTTCATTTTTATGCTTAAGTCCAGGTCTCGGTTAGGATTGTGTTCAGTCTCAGATAATGGAACATCCACCTTTAACTGACTTGAATAGTGAAGAAGAGCAATTGGTTCACATAACCGGAGAACCAGAAGTAGCTTGAGTGTTAGGTTTAATTGATTCAACAACTCATCAGTGTCCTCATCCTCAGGGACTAGTCCTTTCTGTCTTTTTGCTTAGCCACATACAGTGAAGGCATCTACTGAAAGTGGGTCACTTCAGGGTCCAGCAGCAATTGGCACCATGAGCCTCCTATTCACTTCAATGTCAGAAAGAACACATCTCTTTCTGCAGTCCAAGCCAGCATCCCGAAGTCAGCCTGGCCAGGCCACTTAGGTCATAAGCTCACTCTGAAATTAGCATCTGCATCCAGCAGAATGGGTGTACCAGTTGGTTTAAGTCCTTCAAGTCCCACCCCTGCAACTTGGGATAGAATCACTTCTCCCAGAATATGGCTGTGTAGATACCCAAATGAAGATCTAAGCACTGATAAGATCCAATGACCATTCCTGAACCAACCATTCTAGCTTGGGAGGAGGAACAGATTATGTTGATTGGCTGGACCTATGACTTGACTAACTCTTGGAGTTGAGAATGTGGGGTGGTGGGCAGGTCAGCCTCACCTAACCACAGGGACTGAAGATGGGGAAGGCTTGATTTCCAAATCCCAAAATAGCATGTTGTTATCAGAAAATGCAAAATGGATGTTTGGCAGGCAAGAATGAAAGTTGTCTGTTGTATGAGGTCAAGAGAGGGTAACAGCAGGGGGCAGAGATATGTTATTATATCTGTGGAGTGGATCAGACATCTCTGTGTAGCACTCAGGTCCTCTTGAGCTCATTTTTTCTTCCAACCAGTGATAGGTGCTCTATTACTTTATGCCACCAGAGGTGGGGGACCTGTCAGGTTCAATACTTACCATATGCAATCTGGAAATGTGAGATGTTAATACCCTATGAGACAATGGGAATAGGAGCTGATAGCTACATGCTCCTGCTTTGTTCCTTAGGGTAAACTCTTCTAAGATACACTTTCTAAGACATCTCAGAAGATCCCAAGGAATTGAGCCACCAGTCACGCATACCAGGGACACTCATGGCCCATCCTTGTTCTGGCTCTTGTTCTTTGCCTGTCCTTCACTTTTGCTTCCTGGGATCACTTCCTAAATAAACTATCCACACAGAAGCCTTTATCTCAGACTCTACTTTTGGGGGAACCCAGGATAAGCCAAAGATTTTAGCTAGTCTGAGATTTAGATGTTAAGTCTTTATACTTTGTCGTCGACATGTGAAAATTTTAAAAAGTAAATTTTGTACCTTTAAATTGGCTTCCTACCTTCTGATCAGGGGTATTCTCAGGAGACTGCATTCAGGGGCTGAAAGTCAAAACTTTTGAAATCCAGTGAGCCTCAGGCCCTTCCTGGCAGGAGGCAGAGGCCTGCCAGCTGCTGTGCCCCTGGGTGGGCAGGCAAGCAGCAGGAGCGTCCCAAGATGAACCACTACTAGGAGAAGCTGTCAGGAGGTGATATCAAGATATCGCCAGCCAAACTGGGAAAGCTGCCCTGCCTCCAGCAGAGCCCCTGTGATTCTGACTGACGTGTCAAGACACCAACATGTCCCCAACACCATTTGGGCATCAAGTGCTTGCTTGAGGTGGCCTGCCAGTGACAAGGCACAAAACAGCCTTTGCAGAGATAGTGAGAGGGGACTGGAGAATGGGCTGTCTCTCTAGTAGCCTTGTCTCTCTAGTAGCCTTGTCTCTCCCTAATTGGCTATAGACATACGTTACAATACCTCTCTGCTTCCAGCATCCCTGAGCTCGGTTTCCTCTACCAGTGCTCACTGACAATCCCGTACACTGTTCAGATGAATGCTTCATTTTCTCAACTCTCTGGCTGCTGCCCATACACCTACTGTGCCCTCCTCCTGGTAGGGCCCTTGGCCATCTCTCTTGGGCTCAAGACTTGTCCCTTGCTGCCAATGAGACCAGCAAACCCAACACTTTTTGCCTTTAGACAAGCCTCTAGCTCCCCAACAGAAAACCACAGCAGTGCCAGAAGGGCACGAAGGCTGCCAGTTTATACATACTAGGCACTATCTCAGTTTGTGGTCAAGCATACCAGGAAAATTGGGAGCAGAGCAGCATGGTTACAGGTTAGCCCCCATCTGACTGTCACTCCTCGATTTCTTATTTTTTAGTGATGCCCCATGGCAGTTCAAGGGCCTGTATGGGACATTTAAGCCTCTCTAACCTCATCTTATCGAATCCCACAACCTCCCACCATTGAATATACTACAGCTCTAAGACCATCCCATGCTCCCTCAAGTTCCCATGCCTATGCCCTGGCTGGTCCCACAGCACAAGATACACTTCTTACTCTTGTTCCCCTATTACCTGACTTACTTTAAATCATTTTTCAGCTCTCAGCTTACTGTTACATCCTCCAGGAAGCCTTCTATACCTTTCCAAACTGAGTGAGGTTCCTTCTGTAAGCTCCCAAATTGCCTAAAACAAATTTTAGCACGTTGCCTGGTACCTATGTCTATAAACGTGTTTGTCTCCTGCAGCAAGCAATAAATTCCTAGACATTCAGTTACCATCCCTAGTTCACCCATCATTCCAAGCACAGCCAAGCACTGAGCCTGACATAGAGAAGGTACTCAGTAAATGTTTGTTGAATAAATATTAGACTTCAAGTATCTAATAGTTTGAGCTCAGGGTTTATTTAGAAGAAATAAAGTCTCAGGTTTTATATAAGGTTGAAAAATAATTCACGTCTTAATATGGGGTGTTAATATTATCAAGTTATGTTCATTATCAAATATATTTGTATAGATAAATATTTTAAAACTTAAATAACCACAAATTAAAAAAAATAAAGTTAAAAACATAAATAAAATAAATATGTAGCAACCTAACAATAAAAGCACTGTGTATTTTAGTCTAGTCCTCACCTTTGGGCAAGGTGAGTTGAATTCCCCAGTTACAGTGAGTGCTATTTCTATCCTTTTACTTAACATTACAGTATCAACATTTTTTTCATCCTGAAATTATGACTTTTGGAGTTAAAAGGAACTTTAGAAGTGGTCCCATTCTTCTGCTTCATTTTCAGAGAGAGGAGCTGAGGCCCAGAGCAGTGGCTGGCTCAGTCACCAAACAAAATGACGACTCTAGTTTCTTAACTTCCCGATCTGTGATGTCACCTTCCTGCCCCATAACCTTTGAGGTTTTCTTAGACATTTTCTCCACTTTTGGATCTGAACAAGAAAACACTTTGAAACAAGGATTCTGAAGCACGGATGGATCATAGTTCGACATGCTACAATCACTTTTAAGAGTTTAATGATGTAAAATTTTATACTTTCATTGTAACTCTCACCCACTGCTGATAGGAGGGTAAATTAAATTAGTACACCGCTTCAGAAAACTTGTTGGGACAAGTTTGGGAATATTTTCTAAAGCTAAACATCTACCTATCCTATAACCAGAAATTCCTCTTCTACATATACTCCCATCAGAAATGAGCGCTTAGGTCCACCAAACGACATGTACAGACTAATTCATAGTAGCCCTCAAATGTCCATCCACAGTAGAATGGAGAAATAATTATTGTCTATTCATACTACATAGTATTCATAATAAAATACTACACAATAATGAAAAACAATGACTCTTACATGTCTAATCATGGATGAATCTCATGGATATAATGTCGAGTGAAAGAAGACAAGTATAAAAGAGAATACGCTCTATGATTCTATTTATATAAAGTTTAAAATAGGACAAACTAATTTACGATGACAAAAAAGTGGTCATGTCAGAGGGTGTTGACTTATAGGGGGCATAAGGGAGGCTTGGGGGATGATAACATTCTATATCTTGGTAGAGGTGTTGGTTACCTTGGTGTATACATTCATCAGGCCGGACACTTAAGATTTATGTACTTTATATGTGAAATAAAAAATTTTAAATACATGATGCTTCCCAAATTGGTGCAATATGAGTAAGGTCTACAGTCTTATCAATTGCATTGTGTCAATTAATTTCCTGGTTTTGGTAATGAACTATAGTTATATGAGGTATTACCACTGGGGAAGCTGGGTGACGGGTACACAGAACCTCTCTGTACCATTTTTGCAACTTCGTGTGAGTCTGTAATTATTTCAAAATATGATATTTAAAAAAATCTTATGCTCCTTACTCTTCATTATAAAATCAGACAATTAAAACATATTACTTTTTTCAATCACACTCATCCCTAGCTTCAAACAAATTTATGGATTAAATAAATCTGTTTTCTTTTCTAAGGGGTTTTAGGTCTTCCCCCTCCCTCCTTCTTCTCCTTCTCTTCTTTCCTTCTTTATTTTCCCTTCTATCTCTCTTCTTCCCTGCCTTCCTTCCTTCCTTCCTTTCCTCCCTTCTTTTGAGTATCACTTAATCTGGCATTTTCCTCTCTTCTGTCCCTCTCTGGATCACTCCACCTCAGTGAATGCCTGCTCTGAGAGGGCGTTTCCACAGGATCTTACTATTCTTGGTGAAGTCAAGAGCTGGGAAGCCTAGAATTCATTTCACTCACCTCCCTGCTCCTACTCCTGATGACCAATGGCCAGGCCTCTAATTTGTAAATCTGGGTTTACCCGTTTGGAAAATGGGTTGGATAATAGATGCCTTCCTCACCAGGATGTTGAGCTTTAATTACCATTTGCAACATTGCTTAAGACGTTGAGATGAAAGACAGTTTAAAAAGTTCATGTTATTGGCATTAGTAATAAAGCTGAGGAATTTGTTTGTGAGTTTGCAAGGTTGTCAAAAATGGGAATGGGGGGAAAAAAAGGTTGATTTTATGTGGAAAACCTTGCCCGAAAAACAGCCACAGATCCTGGTTGGTATAAATAGCAAGAACATGCTGTACCTCAAATGATTTTGCAAATTTCACATTCTTTCATGCCCCTGAAAAGATAGAACCCACACTTCCAAAATTGAAAACAAGAAGTTACCTGGGGTTATAAAGCAGGAAATTTAGGAGCCAATTTTTGTCTGAGACCATTCTCTGTTCTCCTCATTTTTTTTTTTTTAAACAAGAAAAATGCAGTTAAAGCACAGAGTTCTTTATTTTTTACCATCAATACTTTTCTTTTTGTGTTCTAATTACATTTCTACCAATCGGGTAGCTAACAAGGACTTTGAGAAACCTGCCAATTTTTGTGAAGGCTTTATAAAGGAGAGATTAAGATAAAATAAAAAGCTAAAACTCAGCCTATGCCCTCAAAGTGTTTACCATTAAGCCAGAAGATAAATAGGAGTGAGTGGCCTATATTTAGAATTTATTTCATAGTGCCCTGTTATTAGTAATAACTGCCTCCTTTGGAGTGTCCAAAGTCCTTTGAAATGTATTACTTCATTTGATCCACTGACAATGCTGAAATTACAGGCTCTGGTTAGAGGGTGAGGAAGCTCAGACAGAAGTGACTTTCCCAAGGCCACGCAGCCTACAGATGATGGTGTTGGGACTTAAACTTAGTCTTGGGAATTGGAATGGTCTAGAGGAATCTAGTAGAAAGTTCTAATGTTCTTTCCACTGTACTGCCCCTCTTGGTAACTAATCAAGAACCCTGGCCTTTTGGCCCAGGTTCGAGTCCAGCCTAGACCAAAGACCATTGCCACATAGCATCTAATCAGAGAGGAAGAATAGTGTAGATGTGAAGGGTATGAGTCTTGGACTCAAAAGCTCTGGTTTTTCTCCTAGCTCTTAAAAATTGTGTATATTGGAAAAAATGACTTGAGTTCGCTGAGCCTCAGTTTCCTCATCTATTAAATGGAGATATAATAACATTGTTTTCTTCTTCCCTAGGTTCTATTAAAAGAGATAATCTATGGAGTGCACTTAGCCCAGTACCCTGATATATATGATTTGCTAAGGATTATTAGGTGAGACCTTGTATACAAATGAATGGTGAGTGCAACCATCAGCCTTGAAAGGAACCATCTTGGGCCAAGAACTCAAATAAATTAAAAAAAAAACACTTCTATTTTGAGATAGTTGTAGATTTACATGCAATTGTCAGAAATACTACCAAGAGAGATCCCCTATGCTGTTCACCCATTTCCCACCAATGATAACATCTTGCATAACTATAGTATAATATCACAACCAGGAAATTGATATTGATATAATCCAACCACCTTATTCATACTTCAGCAGTTTACATGCACTCATTTGTGTGTACATGTGTGTTTAGTTTTATGAAATTTTATCACACAGGTTTGTTTTACCACCACCACAGTCAAGATAGAAAACAATTCCATTTTAAAGATCCCTCATATAAACCTGTTATGATGATAGTTTTCTTCCTTCTTTCTCACTTCCCTAACCCTTGACAATCATTAATCTTTTCATCTCTATAATTTTGTAATTTCAAAAAACGTATATGTAGATGTACGTATATCTATATCTATAAATATAGATATACTGTATGTAGCCTTTTGAGGTTGGCTCTTTTCATTCAGTATAATTCCTTTGAGATCCAATGATATTGTTGCAGGTAGCAATATTTTCTTCCTTTTCCTTTCTGCATAATATTCCATAGTATGGATGTGCCACAATTTGCTTTACACTCACCCATTTGGTTTGTTTCCAGTTTGGAGCTATTATGAATAAAGCTATGAACAATTATGTACAAATTTTTGTGTAAATATAGTTTTCATTTCTCTGGAATAAATGGCCAAGAGTACAATCATTGGATATTGGTAAATGTATGTTTAATTTTGTAAGAAACTGCCACACTTTTTTCCAGAGTGACTCTGCCACTTTACATTACCACTAGCAATATATAAGTGATTCAGTTTCTTTGCATCCTCATCAGCATTTCATGTTATTACTATTTTTATTTTAGCCATTCTGATAGGTATGTAGTTATAGCCCATCGTGGTTTCAATTTGCTTTTCTCTAATGACTAATGATGAAGAACATCTTTTCATGTGTTTATTTGTCATCTGTATTCTCTCTTCAATGAAATGTCTGTTCATGTCTTTTGCCTATTTTCTAATTAGATTGTTTGATTTTTACTGTTGAATTTGAGAGTTCTTTGTCAATATGTAGTTTATAGATATTTTCTCCCAGTCTGTAGCTTTTCCTTTCATCTTTTGCACAGAGTCTTTCACAGAGCATAAGGTGGTTTGTTTGTTTGTTTGTTTTTTGATATGGTCCAACTTATGAAACTTTTCTTTCATGGGTTATGATTTTGGTGTCAAGTCTAAAACCTTTTGCCTAGATTTAGATCTCGTAGATTTTTCTCCTATTTTTTTTTTCTAAAAGTTTTATAGTTTTACATTTTATATTTAAGTTCTTGATCCATTTTGAGTTAATTTTTGTATAGGGTGTGTGGGTTTGGTCGATGTTCTTTTTCTTTTTCTTTTTCTTTTTTTTTTTTGCCAATGAATGTCCAACTGCTCCTGCACCATTTGTTTAAAAGGTGATCCTCCTTCTCTTGAATTGCTTTTACACCTTTGTCAAAAATTAGTTGGGCTATTTGTGTGGGTCTATTTCTGGGCCAAGATCTGAAAAACAATTTTGACGCAAATATTGAACTTGGGTTAACAAAACACATGAAATCAATCCATACAAAGACTCAATAAAGACTCAGCATTTATGAGGCAATCTAATGCTCTATGTAAATTAAGTATGAAAGTATAAGAAATTGACTGTAAGTACTCTGATCATTCAAACATAGGCTTTGGGAAGTGGTCCAAAGCAGCAGGATGTATTGAAACAGGCCCTGACTTTGGAGCCAGGGAGATGTGCAACTGAACTGTGATTTCATCACTTATCATCTGAAAGACATCGGGCAGGTAAATGAGTTAACAAGCCTCCTGGAGCCTCACCTCTCTGTCATTCATTGGAGATCATATTACCAGCCTCAGATTAGTTTGTGGACCAATGAGATGGAGTCCTGAAAAAAAAAAAAAAAACCACAATGCAATTGGTCCACAGCAGCTACAGCAGGAACAGATCTGAGGGATGGTTTCAGAGTTTTACCCCATATTCTCTATCAGCCCGCTCCCAAGTATCCGAAGCAAACATTCACTATAAGTAAAAAGTGTGCTTACTATGCAAATGTGCTTTACAAATGCAGCTTTGAGACATTTGCTAGTCCCTCTCTTCACCTGAGGTACTCCTCTTAAACCCTTCTCTTATAGAAATTACAGAGATGCTACAGGCTTTCAAAGTCTAAATATGTACTATCTGGCCCTTTACAGAATGAAATCTGCTGGCGCCTGTTTTAGGGGATAAAACTGAGGCTCAAAGAAAGGGAAGATGTCATATACCTGAATTCACACAACAAGGAAATGGTCTAGCTATGCATCCATTAATCTATCCAAAATATATAGATTGGACTCTCTTTATATACATAGAGAAAAATCACTACAAAAACGTGGGATAGTACAGTATTTCCCAAAGTGGATTCCAAGGTAACCACATCCCAGGAGTTGCCCAGGAATGACATGTCTTCAGCTTAAATGAGTTCTGGACACTCTGAAAACTCCATAACCTCCTCTTTAAAGATCACTATGTATATCAGCCTATCAAGGCTCTGAGAAAGTCCTGAAGAAAAGAAAATAATCTGGTTACTTTTGTTGAACTTCAGCATGTCTCAAATTTATTCAGCTGGAAAACTCTTGTTTTGTTCTGTTTATTTTGACGATAGCTATGTAATATCATCCCTCAGAAACATTTTGGAAATTTTGAAGTTGTAGGCCAGTCACTTGGGTTTGAAAGCTGGCCTGGCCATTTCTTGGCTTCTAAACTCTGAGCAAGTCATCTAGCCTCTTTGAGTCTCATTGGTGGAAAGAGAAGATTTATTTCCGCCTACATCTCTGATACCTTTTCCTGCCTTTAGAGCTGCATTTCCCACAGAGGTGTTCAGGCAATCTTCCATTCTGTTGTGCTAGGGGTAGAGGATATTAGGGCTTTATTTTTTCCCTCTGATTAGATATAATTCTATAATTTTCCAGAGAGACCAAGGCCTCCGGGTCACACTGGCTGCCCTTTTATGCCACGTATGCCCTGATAAAGGAGGATAGAGTGGATTAGGTTCTAGAACAATCAACCTTAAAAAGTCGAGAATGTAGGACTCAGGGAGACAGATGGAATGCAGCCAATAAAAGGACTTGTCAACATTCAGAAACTTGTTGGAACGGGGTTTATTATTTCCTAGAGGTGCTGATGAAGGAATTCGTAATATTAAAAGAATGTAGCCATTGTGGAATCCAGCCTACACTATAATTAACACAGCATTAAGTCATAGAATTTCAGCAAGATTCCAGTCTTAGAATGGTAAGCTTGCCTTACAGAGAGATGCCCAAATAAACCTATACTTGTTCCAATTGGTTGATTCTGTGAATATGTTGCCTCTCTTTTGCCTCTGGATCATTGCATGTGCTATTGCCTCTCCCTGAGTCACCCTTTCTCTTGCTCTTGCTTGATTAATTTGTACCTTTCCTTCCAGTCTCCATCAATGTTACCTGGACCCTCATAAGAATGGCATTAGATTCCCTACCTAATTGTTGCCATAAATCCTCTGTCTTCTCCATCAGAGTACTTACCTGGCCTTCTATTGACTTTGTTTTGTTGGTAGGTCCCAGGAGGGCAGAGACTGGGAATGGAACTGAGATCCTCTGATACTAGGTGTGAGACTCTATTTCATACCCTTTGACCACTTAAATAACTTAAGTCCTCCCCAGTAGATCTTCCACGGCCTTATTTTAGTCTTTCTTGTCATCGCCAAAGAGGTTCAGACTGTTTTGGAAAATAATTTTATAGCTAATGAGATCTTGAAGTAGAGGAAAATTTATCTCATTCTAAGGGGTAGGAGAAACGTGTGCCTTTGGACCTTGGATTTAAATGAGTGAACAAATCCCTGCTAATTCTCTTCCCTTGCTGGGTCCTGTCTGCTTCATATTCAGCAAAGCCAGCCCATGTCATCCATGATTTATGCCCTGCTGTTTGCTCTCTTCCCCCAGAACATTAAACACCCTGAGCACAAGAAGAAGAGGTAATCTTAGGATGCTTGGCTGCCAGATGGGTATTTGGGGTGGGCTTTCTGCACTGGTGGGAAACAGGAGGAGGTTGAAATGTGAAAAAAAAAAGGCAAAAAGAAAAAGAAAAAAAAAAAGACCTATAGGGCTTGCACATAAAAGAAACAAGAAAGCCTCTGTTTGCTTCAACCTTTGCAAAAATCATTGGCCTCGGAGTTGAGAGACCTCATTTAACTTGTTTACTGAGCACCTTGGGGTAAGGCTCTGTCTGGGTCTCAGTTTCCCTATCTATTAGAGGGTCTGGAAGACTTGAGCTCCCCATAGCCTCAGGGATTTGAAGCTAATTGGTACAGAGGCCTTGCATGGAGAGAGGAGTGTAGTACAGTGGTTAACCATGTGGACTCCAGTCTCACCTTCCACTGGCTGTGTGGTCATGGGCAAGCATGAGGGGGTTAATCCCCTGGACCTTCCTCATTGGGCTGCTGAAAACTAAAGCTCTCAGTGGTACGGCACTGAGTCAGCACTTAATAAGAGTCAGTTATTATTGGGGCTGTTGTTCCTGAGATGGTCTCCGACTGTGACCTTGGTGTGTCTCAATCTGAGTCCCCTGCTTGGGGCCTGGCTGGTGGGGGCAGGGCGTCCCTGCCAGCACCTGGAAACTCTGGGCAGAAGGGAGGAGGAGCTATTTTCAGTGGATTCTGGTTCTATTTGTGGCTGTGAGTTGGCCCAGGCCGCAGGGAAGCTTTGGGTATAGCAAGCTGGGTGCTGAAACCGGTGTGTTGTCTTACATTGGGGAGAATAGAGAGAGGAGACAGGGAGAGAAAATGGAGAGGAGGGAAAGGTCCCTTCTTTCTCATGGTCCTCCTCCCCAGCAATCCCTTTCTATCCTATTCTTGTCAATTTCATCACCTTTGCCTTGGGCGGGGATTTAGAGGGGGTTGACTGATTTTCAAGGTGAATTTAGTAACATGGAGCCGTTATTCAATCTGGGTAACATAATGTTTCCAACCAAACAGCATTGATTTTCTCAAACTGAAGTGAGATTCCTATTCCCAGAGGAATTGCAGGGTATTTATTAAGGTGTGAGCAGTGTCTAAACCACCGAACACCTAAGTCATTTATCTAAGTGTAGAGGAAGCACTCTCATTTTCCCAGTGGACCCTGGGACAGTACCTGGCCACAACCTGACCCTCCCCCCTCCTCCACTCCCCACCATGTGACCTAGCAACTTGCTTGGCTTCTTAAATCATTCTGGGCCTCAGTTTCTTCATTTATTGTAATTGGGGGTGGAGCGGGGGCATACCAGGGAGACATTTGGAGCTCTTGAGTCCTTTCCAGATACAATTCTGTGATTCTTTGATGCAATAATCAAATAAGGTGAGGCTGGATCCTTTAATCAGATGATGATTGGTAGGACTGGGAGGATCTGGAGAGAGGATGACATCCTACCCTGTCATTTTCTGGATGAGAAAACTGAGGCCCTGAGGGTGGGGTCAGGTCAGGCAGTGAGTCAGCTGGGTCAAGAATCCAGGCCTCCTACTTGGAATTGCAGCAGGCCTTTCCTGACACTGGTTTGCTAGGCACCTCTCCATGGGAGAATGGGATAGAAACACACCTACTGAGCTCTACTGTGCATGTCACATGTAGTAACTCATTTAACCCCCTTAATAATTCATTTTCTGGATGGAGTGCCCACATAGTAAGGTATGGTGACAGGTTTGCCTAATTCAAGAATTCAATCAGTATTTAAATGTTTCCCCAAATCCAGTTATTTGGGTACTAACCTCGTGGATTTTTGACATAATCGGCTTTGTACTAACATTTACTTTGTATTTTCTTTGAACCAATCCATAATTTTTTTATTTTTATTATTTATTTATTTATTATTTATTTTTATTTATTTATTTTAGGCGAGTCATAGGTTGACCTCACAGATTGCAAGGACCTTGTCAGCTTATAATCCCTTATTTTTTATATTTTACGCCAACAGCACCTGGTCTTCCTAGGTGGTCTCCCATCCAAATACTAACCAGGCCTGGCCCTGCTTAGCTTCTGAGATCAGACGGGATCAGGCTTGTTCAGGATGACATGGCCATAGACAATCCATCATTTTATATAAGTATATTTAGCCCCATCCTCAGCAAAGGTATCTGTAATACTAAGTTTGATCTGTGATATTTTTCCAAATCTATATTAAACATAAATATTTAAATTAAAAATCCATGTACCAACTAAAAATGACTCTGAGGTTGAGAAATTTCATTGAATACTCTTTACCAGTGGTTCTCAAACTTGTTGGTTTCTTTAAAATTATTGAGGGTCCTAATGAATTTTTGTTTATGTAAGTTATGTCAGTTGATATTTACCTTGCTAGAATTTAAAACTGACAAAATATTAAAGTGTTTATTTATTAAAACATCATGATTTAAAAAATAATATTGTAAGCCAATGACGTATTACCACAAATAACACATTTTTATAAAAAATAGCTGTATTTTCCAACATAAAACAATTTAGTGAGAAGAATGGCATCGTTTACACATTTGCAGGTCTCATTAAAGTTATACTTAACAGAAGAATTCTGCATTCTCATATCTGCTTCTGCATTTTCTGTGGCAATTTGTTTTAGCTGAAATATGTGAAGACAATTCAGCTTTATACAATTCAGATAATTGTGGATATTCTTATTTGATACTACATTGAAACTTGATAAGTAGTAGCTTCTTAAAGTGTAGTTGCATAGATTCATATGAACGAATTTTTTGTTCTCAGTTATACTAAAATCCATTGGTTTATCTTGCATTTTGAATGGATCTTTTATTCATGCATGATTTGGAAACAGAATGTATTGGACATTTGGAAAATATTGGTTCACTGGGTTATGCAGCTCTTCCAAATTTTGACACATTTCATATACAATACCAAAAATTCACTTTAGTTAGTATTACCACCAATATAAGCAGAAAAGAAATTTAGGATTGGGAAGTTGTCAAGTTTTGGTAGAACATTTAAGTTTTTCAAAATTCTAATTAAGCTCAAATTTTATCATTGGCAAAAGATACTATCATCTGTTTTACTTGATGTGAAGAGCTCATTTAATAGATCTTTGAGAAAAATATCTGCCAAATATCCAAGTCTGAATAACTGTAGTTTGCATATTGACCATTTTTTCAAATAAAGTAAAAATAGTGTTTTTTTTTTTACACCTTTTCCCCCTAAAAAAATAGTTAGTTAAGATTGCTACTTAAACAATTAATTGCACAAGTGCTTTTCCTTAATATAACCATTCTACTTCTGCACATAGCAAAAGTGCTTTCTGTGTGGGGAGTAAGTGATGAATGAGTATGTGGTTTTATTTTAGAGTGATGAAAATGTTTTGGACCTGGGTAGTAGTGGTTGTTACACAATATCGTGAATGATCTAAATACTACTGAATCGTTCACTTTAAAATGGTTCATTTTATGCTAGTTGAATTTTACCTCAATAAAACAGTGAAAGTGCTTTTTGTGTAATTTCCATTTAATCACAGGACATAATTTAAAAGACTTGTATTCAAAGGTCTAGAGTTAATAAAATTAATTTTTGTATGGCTTTGTCGAGGATATTCTTAAGTCAAACTGGCATTTTGTTGACTACTAGTGCATATTAGTGAAGATGGCGATGGCTACTAGTACAGATGGTACAACTGCCTCGATTTGTGCCAGCAATTTTACCACCACTGCTTTTGTGCCATCGGTGCAGATGTCAATGTGGTAAAAAAATAATAATAATTTCTTAGTATTATTATTAAAATAATTTTGACCTATATAGTCCTTTGAAAGAGTCCCAGGGCTCCCCAGGGCCCCATGGACCACTCTTTGAGGACTACTGCTCTATGCCAAATTTGAGTTAAGCTGACCCACTCTAGCAGTGGGAGTGCAGGGAAGATTCAAATCTCCCCTGGAGATTTGAATCTCATAAATGTGGGTCCAGTTCTAGTTTCTATCTGATCCTGGGCAAGTGGTTTCTCAAAGTTGAGGGTCTCAGTTACCCCTGTCTGCTAGCTGGGCTGGAAGGCCAAGGATATGCTGAAGGGTTAGGAGAGTTTGGGGATCATTCACACAAAGCACTCACTGAAGAGGAAGTGACTTTCATCATTAAGTGGCAAAGACTTAGTTTTGGAAAGGTTGCATTTTGGGGGCTTTAGGGACTTCTGCCTTCCAAGGGGCCCTGTGTGACCTTGGGAAGCCTCCATCAATCAACCTTTCCATCTGTCTTAGGCTACTTCAAAGAGTCCCTGAGCAGCTGGAAGAACATTTTCAGCTTTGAAGATAGCAGGGGGGAAGGAGGCTAGAAAGGGTAGCAGAAAGAGGGGAGGAAGGTCAGGTGGGAAGAGGGAATCCCTCACATGAAAAATAGACTTTGAGTGAGAAGCCCTCACTGAGCCTGGATTAGTTTTCCATCCCTTTTCTTGACTCACTGCACAAAGTTTAGGGCTTTGTCTTCAGCCAAAGGCCCCGGCTCCCCCAATCTCATACATTGGTTTGACTTTTCATAGAGTACAAAAAGTTTTCAAACTCATTACCTTAAAGAACCCTTACACACCTCTGTGAGGTCAGCAAAGTAATGAATTGGACCCCACAGAGCCAGTGAGAAAATTGAGGCGTAGAAAAGGGAAATAGGGAACAAATAAGTGGAGGCACTCAAATTTAAGTCATTAGACTCAGACCAGACTTTTTTTCCATTGCTTCTTCTTAGGCCCTTCTTGAAGTGAATTTTCAAGGCCATGCAGCAGTTTTTTTTATTCAGAGACGGTTTACTAAGGTCTGCCTTAACAGTAATCAGGTGGGCAGCAGTGGGAATGAGGTGTAGTATGAAATTTAAAAGCATGCTCTTGGAATCAGATTGTCTGAGTTCAAATCCTGACCTTTACATCTCCTCACGTGTAAAATGGGGGAGAATGGCAATACCTGCTCAGAGGGTTGTTATAATTAGATATACATGTAAAGTGCTCATATAGCATCAGCATATCTTAAGGTTCAGCCCAAATTAGCTATTATGAGAACAAGGAGGTGCAAAAAGCGATTTTATGGGCACAGAGAAATTTCTCCTATGTCCTACATATTAGTCGAAGATTCAATTTAAAACTTCTCAAGCCAGATTAAAAAGCAAATACGGTGATATTCTGCCTATAAAGTGATCAAAGTGATATGCCAATAGTCCATTCTCTCCCTGCGTGGATTCCTGAGGATTGGCTGAGTGGATGTCAGATAGCCTATTGGCTGAATCTTTCCCCTGAGGCACCTCATTGGGGGAGCTGTTCTGGAGTCAGGTGCTAGCTTTGATCCAATCAGAGGCCACTCAGCTATGGCAACCCATCCTCCAGCCTTTGTCTGAACAGAGGTTTGGGGAGCACAACATGTGCTCAGAGGGGGCGGAAACTGATGGGAACCTTATTTTATCCAATAACTGGAAAAACAGGTGGGAAACCCTGTATTTTGTTTGTCGTTCATCTATTTTCTGTACTATTTTCTCTTTCATTCCATAAAGGCTATAATCATATTACAGAAAGGGGAATGAGGACAGCAAGATACAAATAAAGGTGCAAAGTCGGGAATGAAGTGGAGTGCAGTTAATATGAAGACTTGAAGTGCCAATAGTAGGCCATCAGAGCTTCAAATTTAGCCCTTGGCTTTCGGGAAGCCAAAGTGAAAAGATGCACAATCAGCGGTGTAACACTAATTATCAGAAAGGAAGAGCATCCATTTCTGTGAGAGTAAAGCAAAGCTTTTCCTAACTTTGAACTCTACTCTAATTTCTTACTTGGGGTTTTATTTCAGGTGATGATGCCATGAAGTGGGCAGTACAGCCTAGTGGGTGAGAACGTAGTTTTTGTTGAATTTGTATTTAAATTTTGTTTTAGGGCAGCTTATTCTGGGGCTGTAGCTTGTTCATCTGTAAAATGGAGATAATAACAGTATCTACCTATTAAAGCTGTGAAGATTCAGTTAGATGAACTGTATAAATAAATATTAGCTATTAGTTAATCAAGAAATTTGACTGCCCACTACTTGTCATGTGCAGTTCTAGGGGATAACATGATGAACAAAACAGACAAACTCCTTATTTTCAAGTAGTTTTTGCATTGGAATGGATAGAAAGACAATAAACATGAAAAATAGATGAATCATTGCAGAGAGTGCTGTGGTAAAAACAATACAAAAATTCAAAAGTAGACTTCATTTGATTGGTTCTCTCAGCCATCGTCCAGGAAAGTCAAGGGTATAATGTTAAAATGCAACTCCGATGAGGTGAATTCTTAGGGCCTAAGGTAATTCAGTCCTGATGTGTAGAAATCTTCTGCAGACTCTTGTGGATGGGGTACGATTTATTTTTCTGTTTGAAAACTCACTTCTTCCAGCTGAGCAGTTTGAAATCGCATTCTAAGGAGAACTTTGAGCCCACTAAACTTACATGCTTAAATTAGTTTTAGCCTCATCATAACTATAGGTTAAAGATACTACGTACTTATTGTTCTATTTTACTGGTTAAGTAGAATGAGGCATTGTCTTGTCCAGGGCTACAGAGCGAGGAAAAGATGCCTCCCCAAAATCTGTAGAAACTCTTTTGGTTTTTCCTCCTTGCCCAATTCCCACCAGTTTTTCCCTCCTCCTTCTGAGCTTCTCAGCCAATCCTTTCTCTCGCGGCGGGCATTCCTATGGTCCTAAGCCCCGCCCACCGCAAGGCGTGACCAACTCCCAGGCCCCGCCCCTCCCAACCCGCGATGGCCCGCCCTCTTTCCCCCGACCGCCAGCTGAGAACCCGAGCGTGCGCGCGCGCCCCCGCTCGCGGCTTGGCTCGGCGTCGGGAGCGCGCTCTGTGTGGCCGCTGCCGCCATGTTGTTGTGGTTGTGAGAAGGCGGCAGCGGCGGAGGAGCGGCCAGACGCGACGCTCCAGCGGCCCAGGCGCTGCCCCGCGCCGGCCCTGGCTGGGAGCCTCGTGGGGTGGCGGAGGAGGCCGTGCCGTGGCGGGCCTCGCCATGTCCTGCCGCCGGGTAAGAAGCCCACCCCCCCTCGTCTCCTCCGGGGTTGAGGAGGAGCTGGAGGAGGGGCCGGCCTCGGCCCCGGCGCGGCGGCTGTCACCCTCTGGAAGAGGTGGCGGCCCACGGGGGGCTGTAGACGGCGTGCGTGCCCCAGAGACGGGTGTTCGAGGCGGCGGCAGTCGCCGCCAAGGGGAGGCTTGGGGAGTGGGAGCGCGGTGGCCCGGCTCAGCCCAGACCCTCTGCTCTGGGGAGGCGGGGTCCCGGGCCGGGCGGCCTTCCCGGACCTGGCGGGACGGGCCCTTGGGGCTAGGGATATGAAGCGCTACCCCCAGCGCGTCCAGATAAATGCCCACGGACCCCCGGGAGGTGAGTGTGCACCCCTTTCCCCGACCGGGTGTTTGGGAGTTCACTGTGGCTAGAGGCCGGAGGCTAAGAGCCAGCGGAACCAGCGGAGCCACCGGGGCGAGCGATGCGGGCCCGAGACTTGTGGGAAGGAGGAGTGGCTGCCTGACTGTGCAGCAGGGCATCCTCTTGACCTGGTAGTACTTGGGTGGAAGGATGGTTCGGAGGCGGTTGAGAAAGCTCAGGGAACACTGGTCAAACAGCTCCGCAAAAGATTACAGTGTTATTTCTTAGGTGGAAATGGTGCTGTTTTATGTATTGCATTGTGCTGCTTAGGACCCCTAAAATCATACTGTTGATTGGACTTTGGGCTGGTAAACTTACGTCAAAAAAAGAGAGTAATGGGGCATATTTCACTTTAATAAACTTCTCTGGGGTCTGATAATCTCACAGTTTTGCACATGAATTGCTGTAGGTATTGATGTTCAGGTGTCTTCTGCAGACCGAGGCCTAAATTCTTGACTGTTTTGGTATCTTGATGTCCACTTTGTTAATCTGGCAGTATCTGTTTTTTTCGCAGTGAAAAAAGTGCGCCTACTTTTCTAGTTTAGGTTCAACTTAGTTTCTTATTATGTGGAAGGTGATGCCATTGGAGTCCTGGGTTGAATTACAAGAGACAGTTTTTTAAAATGTAAAATGCTTGTGATTTGTACGTGGAGAAGGGCAGGGACCTCTCCCTTTCAGATTCAAGGCTGTTTCTGTAGGGCAAGAGTCACGATCCTCGTTTTTGTTGGGAGACCAAGTAAGTTATGTTGGTGGCATGCAGAAGGTCTTTCCTTTTAGGGCCTGTGACTTGGATGGCTAGAAGAGTTTACAGAATGACAGCTTTAAGTAAGCCCAATACTCAAAGTAGTATTAAACTAGATTTGGAGGGTTCTAGAATTTTAGATTGGCTGCCTATGGAGGCCTCTTTCAGCTTTAATTACCTCTCTCATTTTCAGATGACCCAGAGCAGTTCATGTGACCAGCACAGTGGTGTAGCCCCACTTGTAAGTACGTTAATGGCAAGCCAATAGGAGGACCCTAGTTTCTCAGCTTATAGGTCAGGTTCTTTAGTTCAGTGCTAGTTAAATACCGGTCATCAGAAATAGTATGGACTGCCTGAAATGCTGATTCTTGGTCCTCACACTGGGACTCCGTGAATTAAAACCTCTGAAAGAGGGGCCTGGGAATCCATCCTTACAAAGCACCCTGAATGATACTGGTCAGCCAGGTTCGTGAACTTCTGCTTTAGGTTACCTTTGGTATTCCAAAAGATTCTTATTAATTACAGCTTCTGAGAGAGTGCTTTTAATTGTTTAGAGCTCTTTAAGAATTTGAGAGGTAGGGAAGAAGGGGAAACCTGAGAAATTTAAAACTGAAAATTGAGCATCTCCTAATAATGGATTTATGTAGAGGAAACAGATGTGTTGCCCAGAGTTATTTATGCAAGTCCTCAGGAACACAGCTAGATAAAATTAGATACTGCTTGACTGGAGAGATGTCCAGAGACATATGGAAGAATCCAGAGGAAAGAAGCAGAGGGAGAGACAGTAAGTCTACTTCTTGCTCACTTCGTCTGTCAGAGGTGCTTCTCTACATCATGATTGCTCCTAAACCATCTCACCCAGGTTTCTAGTAAAGTGAGGGTAGGGTGGGTGAGTTAGCAGTCTTTTGAGACAAGGGTTGTAAACCAGAAAGCTTTAATGTGAATTGTGAAAAGTTCTTGAAATTTGCCTTAAGGCATGAGGAGAGTGGTAAAGTCAGTTTTTAAATCTGTTCTAATTCTGGTTAACACCTTCTGTGGTAAAGTGGAATGCTGAGTTATGAAGGAAGTATTCATATTGTAGAAGGGTGTGTGGTTTGTAATAAGTTTTAGAAGTGTTGGCAGAAACTGTTGTTATAGTTGTGTAGGGTAGTGAAGGAGTTTAGTTAATATTCTGGCAGGTCATGGAGTAGTATTTTTAGAGAAGTGCACCTAGTTGTGCATTATAAGAACCAGAGGCCATGTCTATTTTGTTCTTTGGTGTCTCCATTACCTAGCTAACTGGAGTTACTATACCCTGAGATGTTTGAGTAAATGAATGGTATTGAGATGGGAAATCTGTTAATGATGGTTGATAACAACGTTAGTTATTAAAAGCTATTTGATATCTTGCATTGGATTAAAGAGCCAGTTTTTAGCCCATGTGGTTCGGAACTTTGAGTCCTTCAAGAAATTCTGTTTTCTAAAGATTGTCATTGTACACTATTCTATTCCCTAGTTTTTGGTCTTAAATGTGTCTTTAAAAAATGTGTCTTAAATTTTTTAGGTGTTAATGACTTTTTTTGGACCACATTTTATTAAATGCGGAGGCATTTAGAATAGTGGGAAGTCATAGATTGGCAGAGGGTCTGTGTCATTAATTGAATAACTGCGTTTGGGAATGTCACTTCTCTGGGCCTTAGTTTTCTTATCTTTACAATTAAAGGCTTCTACTCATTAATCTCAAGTAGTTTCTCCAGCCTGATTCTGCAAATCTTTAATAATTTGTAATTGTGTTATTTGGTATTCATCTCATAGGTAGATGAAACCTTTTTAATCAAAACAAACAAGCAAACATTGTCTTGGATTCTGCTTTTAGCTTATGGATTTTATACATTGTCCAGAAGTGCTCTGGAAATTGAGTGTATGTTGTATTATGCAGAAACAACATGCTTATGCTGTTGTAATTCATGTAGTGTGGAAATCAAAACGGATTTCACATAGGGAACTTCATAATTTAGTGTGAAGCCACAAGATTAAGGATGGTTTGGGGGAAGTTTGTGCAATTTATGTGGCCAGCTGTTTATTACAGACCACCCAATTCTGTAGTTTTCTGTGATGAATTTATAGGTAATTTTATAATCAGTGAAATGCTGATTTAAGACACAGTAGGAGATCATACCTGTATTGAATTGAACTAAGATTCCCAATAAATTTAGAGGCTACCAAAATTGTTTACCTTCATTACTACTTTTAATTTTAATTGTTTGATACCAATATTGGTATCATGCTTTCATCTTCACTTTTGCATCTAGAAACTTTAATACACTTTTTAAATTCATATTTGTATCATGTTAAGAATGAAAATTGTTGTAGCATGAGAATGAATAGATTAGTAAATCCTGGGTTCAAGCCTAGGTTGTGCTCTACATTAGCTGTGTTGTTTCTGGCAAGCCACGTATCCCCTCTGAGCTTCAATTCCGTCATTAGTAAAAGGAAGAAGAGCAACTTCTGTTTATTTCACAATGTCAGGGAGGATCAGATGAAATGTATATGGAAAGCAATCAAACAATGTAAGGAGATATTAGAATCCTATTGTATTACAATCCTGTTCTATTTTCTTGGAAGAGTTGGCTTATGGAGCAATGGTAAATTTGCTACATGTTGTTAAGTGCAAAATTTATTTATTCATTCATTCATTCATTATTATTATTTATGCCTACAGCACCTGGTCTTCCTAGGTGGTCTCCCATCCAAGTACTAATCAGGTCCAGCCCTGCTTAGCTTCGGAGATCAGACATTGGGCTTGTTCAGGGTGGCATGGCCATAGACCATGGACCGTGGCTCCACTGGGGTGTGAACCCAGGACTTTCTGCGTGTAAAGCAGATGTGCTAACCGCTACACTATGGAACCACGTCCTCAAGTGCAGAATTTACAATTTACTGCTGTAATTGATATGGCAACAGAAAAGATTTCAGCTTCTGTACTCTGCCTGGAGAAATCTTTCAGCACTTGTATTCTATCTGCCAATAGGAATAGTCACAGTGTTGCAGGAACTTCAGAGGGACCTAGGATGTCACATTTGTGCCAAGGTTTGCACTTGGAATAGACTTGCTAGATTTCACTCATTTTGTTATATTGAAGCTGTGGAGGAAGGTGGTAGGGTCAAGGAGTTTAGTATATTCTCTGTAAAGTTTTAGTGCTATCTTTTCTAAATGACAGGTGGCAAGTTACAGGGTAATGAAATCGATGTGATTTTAAAAAACATTAAAAAAAGAAAGAAATATCAGCACATAGCAAATGGTAAAAGTTAAGTATTGATTTGGGAAGTTTTGGTATGAAGACAAGATTGCTAACTTGAAATAGGGTAGTTCTTATTTTTTTGTTCTATGCCTGTCATTTTTCTATAAGATAAATCTGTAATTGTAAAGTATTTAGACTGATTCCACAAACTACATGGGACACAGTAGTGTTTACAAACTACAAAGTAGTAGTTTTTGGAAGTGCTGTAGAGCAAAAGTAAGTTTTAACTTAATCTCATTTTTAATTTCAAAATGCAATTGTAATTTCTAATTATGAAAGCTACAATACACTTTCAGTATGGAAATTAAAAAAAAATCCCTACAAAAAATAAGAATTGAGATAACTCAGGAGAATAAAGAAAAGTGGAGATAACCATAATCCCACTTAGGTGTAATATTTGGTGTTTTTCTTTTTGACTTACACATTATCTACTGAAATACTTTCCATGTCAAATTGATGTTCCCTTAGTGGGTATTTAGTGTTCTGTGATCTGGATGCATCTTAGTTTACAGCAATTCCTTGTTAATGGACATTTTCAATTTTTTTTCTTCAAACAGTGCTTGATGAATTCCTTTCGATTTTTTATACAATTGTGCTATTTCCTTAGGCTAAATTCCTAAAAGTGGGCCTATCTGGTTAAAGGGTAGTATGTTTTAAATTTTAATATACTCAGAGTGCCCTATAGATGTCTATTTTAAAATCCCACCAACAGTATACTAGTGTCCGATTCCATATGTTCTTGCTAATGATTTATTATCTTTCAGTTTGTTGGTGGGAGTTTAAAATAGTTTGGGAATAGTTTTTCTTTGTTCTTTTTTCAACATCAGATCTTAGCCTCTATGGTTTAACTCTGCAAGGAACAGGTGACAAGGAGGGCAGTGACACGGAGTACTTTACAACAGGGGTCTCTAAACTTTTTGATAGCTCATCTCAACAGTAAAAAAATGTTGAGCATTAATCCTCCAACCTTCGTATTTATTTAATTTACTAACATATATATATATATATAGAAACTGGTTATTGTGTCCCTTATGAATATAAATCAACAAAAAATAATGAGAATGAGAATTAAAAATAAAGCTCAGATATCTTTTTCTTGTACTCCAGTAGAGCATCTTGGGTAATCTTTGCAGTATATCATACTCTGCTTGAGATATGACTGCTTTAGATTCTTAAGATTTAATGTTGGGCTTTTATGGATGATTGTTTTGGGGCATTTCCACTGGTTCTGCAGATGTTCCAGCCTAGTCTTTAAAGTGTCCCATGCTGTTGGAATCATATCTGCAACAAGGGCAAACATATAAACCTTGCTCATAAAGCATCAGTGTGATATCTTTTGTCATTGTCGAGGGTAAATAATAGGATAGGAAAGGGCAAATAATTGGATAGGAAACAGTCTAAATGATATGAAGAACTGATAATGTATAGAGCATATTTTAGAACGTCTGTGCTTTATAGAAAGCAGTTCAGTTATAACATATCCCTATTTTCTAAGAGCTTAGGTTTTAGAGACTGAGTAAAGGGATGAATAATTGCTACTTGCTTTCCTTTGCTGACAAAGTACCACAATTAACCTGTCACTCTAACCATTTGGAAGAGCCTGAGCCTTTAACTTTTAAAAAATGCTTTCTTGGGCCGAAACTTTCCATGATGAATCTTAAATTGAAAAGTAACTTTTTTTTTTTTAAGTTCGAATAAGTTGCTTTTGATTTGGCACCCCCCCCACCCCCATCCAATAAGTTATGAAATCAGGAAATGGTGATTTTGCACTAGCAAAATGAGTCTCCCTTTTTCCTCCCATAATGGGGAACTTAATTTCAGTTATTTCATATGGGTCATTGTGGAAGAAAGATAATATTGAAGTGTTAGATATTGTGAAAGGAGCAACTCAAATGATTAGTTTTTGCCAGTTAAAAGAAATGAGATAATTTATATTGAAGATGATTGCTATATACAGTGCTTTGGAAAAAAAGGCCAGCTATTATCCCTTTTTACCTCAGCATGATTTATAAGATTCTTTCATATGTATCTTCTTAGAACCTCAAATGGATTTGAGAGCATCATTTAATCAAGGATATTGTGAACTCCTTTGGGGGTTACATGCCTAATGTTTGACATTATGTTTAATAAGAGATAGACTCCAAACCCTGCAGAAGTAGGTACTGATGGCTGATCTCCTTCACTCCACATCGCTTAATATATTGTCTAGTACAGAGTAAGCTGTCATAATTATGAACTGTGTTTAAACGCTTACATATTTATTTACACCTGAAAATAAGTTATAGCACTGTAAAACCAATACTATTTTCTGTAGTTAGATTGTTCTTTCATCTGATGTGCACGGAAAATGTTTTTGTAGGGGTCATTAATATCAACCTTTCAGATATCCTTTTACCTCCTCTTAAGGATAGTTTCAAGATGACAAAAATTAGTCTTGATGTAATTCCTTTTACTGTGTATGTCCCTCCTACTGCCAGGACTGTTTGTATGTGTATTATTTATGTGGTAGGCTGCTATTTAAAAAGGAAACATGCATAGTCTTTGGGTACATAGTGATTCCTGAAACATGGACACCAATTTGCCATGAGGGTGAATGAAAAGGAGCAAGTATGATTTCTCTCACTTGTCTCATTCTCTTCAGTTCTATGTACACATGGTTTTGGCTTATTCTGAAAATACTGAAGAGAATTAGTCTTTCCAAGAATTAGTATGTTATTTCCCCTTTGTTCCATTGTACTTAAAATCCTGTTTAGTAAGTGAACTAATATACTTTTATACATGAGAGACCCCTGGAAAGACAGGAGTGGAAATATTAATTTCTGACTGGTTGGGATAGTATGACTATTTTCTGCTTCATGTTCTTCTGTCGTTTCCCAATTTTCTATAATGAGCATGTATTACTCTTATAATTAGGAGAAACTGCTATTTTAATGTGCATTTTAATGTCGTTAGTTTTCATTGAGTGTCTTATGAAGGTTTAAGTCATAGTCACCAGTGAGAAAGTGGATTGTTAACTGGCTCCAGGTCATAAACAGAGCAGCAGTTGTAGGAAGTGGTATGGGTGGAATGAGCAGGCAAGCTGATTTAAATTTTCTCATTGTAAACTCCACTATGACTGAGATAGTCTGGAACTTAGATTATAAATAAACACAAGAGGACCTCCATTTAAATTTTCTCAAAGAGCTGATCAAGGATTATGAATAATGCCTTAAAAAGAGAAATTGATTCTATAAACTCTAAACACAAGACTTATCCTGAATTCTCAGTTTTATTGACTTACCATGTGAATTTCAGCAAGTTCTGTAGCCTTGTGTGTATGTGTTTTAAATATCAAGTGGGATTATAGCAACTCATATGTAATATGGATTTGTACATGTAATTGAAACTGGAAGATATTTAGATAAATGACTTTATGACAATATAGTCTTATTGGAGTTCTGTTGTTAATACAGCTGGAAGTTGGGCCACTGTAAGTTTATATACTCTTTTGGTGAAAAATACACTCTTCCTATATTTTAGGAAGATCTATGTAATATAGAGTTGAAGTGTTTAGATAGGGCCTGTTAGTGTTTGCTGTTAGTTTATGGCACATTATAGTCTCTTAAATGCTTGTGTAAATAGATGACATATCATTCAGAATGTTAGATTTCTGGGGTAAGACATTTGTAATTATCTGCTCTTTATTCTTTTAAAGAATAAGATTAAAGTTGAAGAGCAATCAAGGTAATAAAGGTAGATACTAATATAGGTTTATGGTTTTTTTTTTTCTCAGTTAGAAATTTTATAATAAGAATAACAGGCTTATTAAAAAAATACTTCAAAGAAGTCTCCAAAGCCCATCTTCCTCTGTTCCCAAATTCTACAACCCAGGTTTTCTTTCCTTAAAAGTAAAATTTAAATCTTTCAAAAATTTAGAAAAATATGGAGAATAATTTAACAAATGCCATGTATCTGATTTAATAGATGTTGATTGAGATATATTAGATGTTGACATTTTGTTAGGTTTGCTTCAAAGGTGTATTTATATTTGTTTTTAAAAATTAAAGTATTATACAGTTGAGTCCCTTTTGCACTCTTTGATTCTATTTACATTATCCAGAGCTTATTTATCTTTCTTAGCTCATTCTCTTATATTCTTCTACAAATATCTGTATTTCATATGTAGTATTATTGTGTTTCAAATATATATGGTACCTTAGTATACTCTGCAGTTGAAAAGGTTGAAATTTATGTTGATATGTTTATTTACTTCATTTAATAGCTAAATAGTATCCAGTTGTATGAATAGAATATAATTTTAGTCCCCTCTGGTTAGTTGTTTTCAGTTAATTTATAGATTTAAAAATTTCCCTCCAATGGGGTCAAATTGTACATGCTGATCCACAATTTGCTTTTTTTTTTCTGCTAATAATAGTATATTACAGACATTCTTACCTTATCACAAAATGTAGATTTATCTCATTTTTAAGGACTTTAGTTTTTTGTTTTTAAACTTTTTATAGACATGTTACAATTATTTATCTGATCCCTTACTGCTGGACATCTAGATATTTTTTTTTGGCATTTTTTTCATATTATAAAAAGTGCCGTTTGTGATGGATGTTCTTGCACTTTATACTTTTGAACAACTGAAGGATTATTTCTACAGAAATAATTCTGCAGAATAAAATCTTGGAGACTAGAATTGCATGCAAAAAATATTGATGCTGTTATATTAAAGATAGACCAGTATATATATTTGTAACTTTCTTATTCCTGATCTGTTCACTTGGGTCTGTTCAAAGTGGGTGCTATGTAAGAGGTGCTGAGATGAATGGCTTCATAATACAAAGCAACTAATATATTAAAATTGCATAGTAGAGACTAAGAGGAATCCCAGCTTTATATAGGTAAGGCACACAAAGCTGTGTTTGGGGAATAGTTTTAGTTTTGCTAGAATAGAAGATAGAGAATTCAAAGATAAATTTTAAAGTGTGTTTGCTGTAAATTGTTGAAATTAAATCATTAAAAGTATATTTTCCTTTACTCTCTATATTGAGCCTTAAATTTTAGACTCTTGAGATCAAATGCAATTCTGGGGAAGATGTGTCTGATGACAGTGTGTGAAATTGGGGGCAAAGATTGGAAAGCAGTGAAGAATCTGTACTGTACTCAGAATAAGGTGATGTGGACTGGAATTAAGGCTGTGGCAAGGTGGTAATTCAGGTAGCTAGATTAATGTAGAAGATATCCTAAAGGAAATATACGAACAATTGTGAAATAGATGGGAGGTAAGGGCAGTGATTCAAAGTTGATGGGTTTTAGAATTTGGAGAAAAGTGATAGTACAGAAATGAGAAATTGGGAGGAGGAGCTGTTTTTGGAAAAGAACTGAAAAGAAACCCTTTACATGTATAACACTGAGGCCAGGGGATATACAAGTAAAAAAGTCCTGCACGAACTTGAACATAGAGAATTTGATGTAGGAAGAAAGGTAGGCCTCATCTGGATGAGATCTTGAACCTTGAAGAGCTGAAGATTGAGAATCACATTTAAGTGGGGTGGAAGAGGATAGAATTAAAAAATAAAACTAACTTAAAATTAGATTAATGAGGCATAGTGGAGGCCAAGAAGGGAGGATTCCAAAGGAATGATAGGTTTGAGAGAGATGAAGATGAGGTCTCAGGAAATAATTTGATTTGGTGATTCATACAAGTCATTGGTCATCATTTTCTTGGATTAATTTTAGGATAGTGAGTGACTAAAAGTGAGTGGAAGATGAACCAGCATATATAGAGCTTCCTCTGGTGATTCCTTCTGTCATTTGATATCTGCACTGTCCAGGACATATTGAGCATTTGAAAATTAGCTTGTTTGACCAAGGAACTAAATTTTAAAATTTCATTTAATTTTAATTAATTTAACTTTAAATAGTCATGTGTCTAGTGGCTACCATGTTGGACCGCACAGATTATGGACTCAATTTGAAACATTGATGTAGATTAGCAATAAGATATCTCAGGATAAAATAAGAGCATTTAGTTATTTTAAAATTTTGTTGCAGTGCTATCGAAACAGTGTTGGAATTATATATTCTAGTGCAAACTACGTTTTTACATTTTTATTTTTTGTGTTCAGTGTTGGCCATAATTAATCGACATTTCTTTTCTATCATTAAGAACAAAATTAAAGAATGTAATTTTAAGAGCATTATGGTCTGAAATCACTTCATGACTTTCTTACCCTTTTTCTTCTGTCTTGCCTTTGAAAAAAAGTTCCAATTCAAATTTTACCGATGAAAGAATAATACAATATTTATTGAGACATTTTGGGTCTCTATTTTCTCCAACTAAAAGTAACTGAATATTTGTCTTAGAAATCTCATTGGGGAGAGAGGAAATACCAGCTAAATTGACTTTAAATAAATCAATATCTTAGATATTTTATTGCTTGAGAAATGGTTTACTTTGCGAATGATTTATAGTAGTTTAAATTTGAATATTTGATAGTATCGAGGGATCCTTTCTTACTGTCTGGCTAACCTAAGTGCATTTTGTTTGCAAGAAGAAAAATTGAAGCATACATGAAAAGACCCATTCACAAGGCAACATACTATGTAATTCTATTTCCATAAAGTTTAAAAAACATAAAACTAATGAATGGATGGGATTGGAAGTCTGAATAATGGTTATCTTTGGCAGTAAGCACAAGGGACAAGGGAGATTGTAGGGGTGCTGGTAATGTTTTCTATCTTGATTGGGGTGGTGATTTCATGGTTGTCTTAAGTTTATGGGAATCACTGAGTTGTATACTTGTGATGTGCCTTTTTTTGTATGTATATCTCAGTTTAAAAACTTTTACCCCCTCACAAAATTTTAATTAACATAATCAGCTGAATTTATCTTCCTTTAGCTTCTTTAACTTTCCTACTACTTGTTTGTATATGAATACACTTAATGAAATATTTTTAATCTTTTTAAGTTATATAAAACATACAGAAGAGTGCATAAAATAAATGTATAGCTTAATGAATTTTTAAAATGAATAAATTGGAGGGTTTTTTTTTTTTTTTTTTTTGGTGGGGGAGGTATGTCATACCTGTGTCTATCGGGAGGGAAGGAGTTGATGGAGGGCTGAAATTTTTGAAGAAAAGAGTTTTGAGGAATCTCAGAATACCAGATCCTCATCTTGGCTCTGCCTTTACTTTGCCATCTCTTTGGGCAAGTCATTTAATTTATTTGGGTCTCAGATTTTTCTGTAGAAAGGGATAATTTGGTGCAATTCAGATAAAATTATAGGAACATGGAATAGTGTTACTATAAAGACCTTTAAGGCATTGACATTTAGTCTTATTACAGAACAGAATTGTGATGTATAAAGGTAAAATGATTTGCCCAAGGATACACAGCTGGTGATTATTAATATCATTCATTTGTATTAGTTTAAGACTTTCTGAGGCTTGCTTAAGTATGCCAGGCACTATTCTAAACTATTTACATGTATAAACTCATTTAATTGTCTAGGATTATTTTCAGAGATAGGTATAATTACTCCAATTTTACTGATGTGGAAGTCGAGGCAAAATAAGATTAAGTAACTTGCCCAGGTTCTTGGACCTGAGCTCTAAACCAGTTTGCTATACTGCCTAATTAAGTGAAAGCACTTAAAAATTTATGCAGGCATTAAGAGCTTAGAATAAATCTCCTGGAGGTTTTGTGAAGTAAAATTTTGGCTTTTTGAGCCAAAATTAGGAGAGGAACCTTACTTGTGACCATCACAATTCTGGAAAAGATGTTAATATTTTTTGTGTGGGTTTTCTTCTCTCCTTGACAAAGCTGATTTTCTTTTAAAACTATTAGGATGTAAACACAAAGTTATTTTTTTAAAAAAATATATTTTATCTTTTAATCCTAAGGGAATTTATTATTACCTTACAAATATTGTTTAGATTTCTAGGCAAAATGTTGATAGAAGGGAGTTTTCAAACTTGGAAGCAGATCTAACAAGGTTTAGTGTTTCTGCTTTGGTTGTTTAAGTAGCATCTGGTCCTTGTTTTCAGAGCAATAATTAAGATTCTATGGCTTAAATTTATTTTAAACTAAGGTATAATTTACATACAATAAAACTCACCCTTTTTGAGTACAATTCTTCAAGTTTCGGAAATCACATATGATTACCACTATGATCATAATACAGAATAGTTTCATCACCTCAAAAAGTTTTCTCCTGGCCCTTTAGAGTCAGCCCCTTCTGTCATCTCCAGTGTCTGGCAACTACTGATCTGTTTTGTCACTATAATTTTGTCTTTTCCAGAATTTCAAATAAATGAAGTCATGCAATATATAGCCTTTTAAGTCTGGCTTCTTTTATTTAAATGCACTTTGAGACATCCATATTTTGTGTGTCAGCAATTACTTTTTATTGCTAAATAACATTCCGTTGTAAGGATGTACTACAGTCTGTTTATTCATTTTTCAAGCTCATTTGGGTTGTTTCCAGTTTTTGGTAACTACAAATAAAGCTGCTTATAAAAGCATTCATTCACTTTCCCACACACGTGTATGTGTGCCCATATATGTGTTTTGTTATTGTCTTAAAAAATGTGGTGCCTAGAGCTTTTGTAACTTCACTAAAGAACCTGAAAAAGCTTGTAGTTGTCACTGAACATTGTAAATTGCTTAGTAAACTTCACCCCCAAAAAAGCCCAGTCTGGAATGACAATAATTTGTTATATAATCTTACAGTGTAAACTATAAATCATTAATTTTTTTAAATTAAGAAAGTAGGCACATGTACTTATTCAATGGATAAATTTACTTATAAAACTCTTTAATACATAATTTTATATTTTATATTTTTAGTAGCTCTTGAATTGTGAATCTTTGGCTTTTGTTCCTCTAAGTAGCAGGATTGTTATGTAATTGGTTATTGAAAAGTCCATAAGTAAAACATGTTTAGCACTACAAGAGGTTTTTCTTCATCCCTCCCCCAAGATAGTTGGAAGTTTGAACATTGGTAGCCATAGTTTCATATTAACAAGACACATAAAATGTTTTGTGGTTTATGGTTGATTAGCTTCTTGAATTAAATTATCTTGTTTTATGTAGTGAGTGAGCTTTCTTTTTCTAGCAATATGAGGCCAAGAGAAAGAGGTGGGACCTTTTTAGCTTGGAAAAGAGATTACAGGCAATTTTTACAAGTTAATGTTTGGAGGTTACAATTTGGACCCTGCAGAGGACTACAGAGACCATAAGTGGTTTGGCATTTTCAAGAATAGTATGTGTGTTTGTATTTCTTTTGCTTAATGTAGAGTCTTGGTGTAAACCCTTCAGATTTAAATGTATTGTGTTCTTTGGTTGAGGTACTTGATGTAAAGAACTACAGGGCTTCTTTCAGCAATATACATTTCTTCTGAGTTAAAATATTCAGAAAACTGAATATCGTATTTAGAACCAAGACATATTACACTTCATATATGCTCATTTGGTAAGTGGATTTCTATCAGTAGGCTGTCATGTTTCTAGCTAGTTCACATGGAACTGTCTACCTGGAGATGCCCAATCTTGACAGTAATGGAGACTGCAAATTAACAGTTGATCTGTATATAGTTGCTTGATATGGACAAGATTTAGGCTCTTTTCCAGAGTTGCTGATTTAAGTCCAGAATTCCAGAATAGGATCGCCAGAATTAAAACCATGAGATTGTGGAGGTAACACCTATGGGACTGGTATTATAAATACAATTTTAATTAGCTGTATTAGTTGCACACTTTATTTTCACTGCCATTTATCAGCAGTGAGGGCAGGTCATATTATTACTCTCACTTTACAGGTGAATAAATTATTTCATAGCTGTCAGGGTTTGTCTGAGATTGCACTGTTTGTGAATAGCTAAATGAGAACTTGAACCTAGATCTTCTGACATCAAGTTGATTCTCTTTCCACTATTGCAGTTTAGTGTGGTGATTAAGATCTCAGGCTTGGGTTTGAATGGTGGCTCCACCACTAGTATGGTACCTATCCGTGATCTTAGGCAAATTCCTTAACTTCTCTGTGCCTCAGATTTCTCAGTTTTAAAATGGAAATAGCAATACTTATCTCTTGGGGCTTTTGTGAGGGTTCAGCAAATGCTTATAACAGCTAGCCATTAGCAAGCACTTCATATATACTGGTTGTGGTTATCACTGTTATAACAGTGATAACAGCACAGCAACAACGTTTGCCTCTTTCCAAAGGGATCAGCGTTAGGGTTGAAAGATGGCAAATGCAAGAATGTTCAAAGGTGAGAGATTTAGAGCCCAGGAGAATCGAGCTCTAGTAAGTAGTAGTAGTAAGGGGAGTTGATTTTGGCAGAAAGGTGGGGAGTGTTGGGGGGTGTGTGTGTGTGTGTCTTGCTTTTAAACATGTAAGCAGTTGGACCTCTCAGTACAAATAAGCAGTTGGAGTTTCAGGGCATTTTTAGAAGGATTATTACTGGAGGTAAATTTCTAAATCACCATCATAGATGATGTATGGAAAATTAACTTTGTACCAAGATTTAAACAACACCAAGTTATTGCCCTCTATGCTTATGGTTCTTAGCGCTATTTCTTACATAAGCAGTAGGAAGCTTATCATACATTTTCCATTTTTAGTTGTTACACAGAGAATACAGAAACTCAGCACATATCTTAGTATAAATAACAGGGAAATCTGAATCTCCTTAAAATTTCATACTTTAGTGAATACTTCTTGAGCTCTTTTACCATGTGTATCATTCTTAAGGGCTGGGGAATTCTGAAGTGTAAATTAGAGGATTGTGCCATTTGGTGTTTGGATCTTGTGTGTGGATAAGGTGCTTCCTTGGCATAAGATAATATTCTTTTAAAATAATGTTCTTTTAATTTAAGTTCTAAATTAAATGCAGGTTCTTTGCATTTACTTGTTAGGGAATACCTTGCCTTTACTATAATAGCTGTTATATAGAATTATATATTCACAGTATCTTTGAATTTGCAGTTGTTATATATTTACACTTTTTCCTCTTTTCGATATTTCAGCAACTTTTTTGGGTTTTTGGTGCATGCCTTAAATTTCTACACTAAAAACCTGCAAAGCATATTTTAAATTGTGGCAAGTTTCTTAAATCTGTAAATCTGTATATATTATCTTTTAAAAATGCATTATATATCCTTTTACTGACAAGCCTGAAACGAGCTCTCAGTATCTCAAAGTCCAGATTTACCCTGAACATTTGCTCTCATGTCAATTTTTAAAGTATAGAAAAACTTTGGTGTAGTAAAAACTGGTGTCTTTTAAAGAGAATAATACCATGAATATTTCTCTTACTTTGTATATCCAGAAAGCATTATTACTGTCCAATATTCTATTCAGGGCTTGGAGCTTTCCCCATTTCTGCTTGTAGAACTACTTTAGTGGTACTACATAAACCCCTCCTCCCATTCCCAACCATGTTTTACCTTCTCAAAACTAAGAATTACAGAATTTTTTTTATTAGTGTGTTCCTGTAAAAAGGTATTA
>NW_006430462.1:3919568-3984633 GCF_000325575.1 Pteropus alecto
TACAAAGATATGATGGACCTTCAGAGAATTCTTGAGTATGTCAAACTTTTGTTAACTTCAGAATTCTTCAGTTAACTTACCTGATACAGAAAAGATGACTTTTCCTTCCTCAAGGGCATAGTAAAAACTTTAAAATATACCCATTTGCATAAAATCTACTTAAGCAATAGCAGGAGATTTTACAGGATGTTTTTGAACACTTGCACGTAACAGAATCTTTTAAAACGATACTATGTAAACTCCCTTCTCTTACTAAAAGCATGTGAGTAGCTTCCTTGGATATGTATCTGTGTCATTTCTTTGATAAACACTTTGAGGGAGTCTTTTGAAATGTAGTGTTTTGGCCATCATTTCAACTCTACAGAAATATGGTCTCATGATAAACTCAACAAAAAGCACATTGGCAGCAGTCCAGAAGCTGACTCACCAAGGAGTAATGATAGACACTTTGAAGGGAATGGCCTATCCCAGGGTCCTATTTCAAAGCTTCATGCTATGATTACATCAGTGAAAGGCAGCCAGGAAATCATGATGAGATCTTGCTGTACCTCCTGGGAATAATGGTAGGAAGGACTTCCATAGTAGGATGCAAGTAAGATTTTTTCTAACATTTTTGTAAAACTTGGGAATGGGAAACAAGATGAGGAGGACTCAGAATAGTGATTACTTTTGTGGGACTGCAGTGCCCTTTCTTCTTGGCCCTCGATGAGAATAATTTTGTAGTGACTAAGGGTTAACTCAAGAAGTTCAATGCTGTATCAGTTTTCTAGAGCTCAGGGAATATACTTAGCTCAGTAGTAAGCACAAGTATCAAGTTCATGTTAGACACTGTAGCTACTGTTTCCTGCTAGAACAGACCAGAAAAACCAAAGCAAGACCAGAATCAGTTCATTTTTGAGGAACAGACCCTTTGCCTACTAGCATTGCACATTTTAGAAGTAAAAATAGTATGAAGGTGGGCTGGCTTCAGAACCGTGAAATAAGTAGTACTGACTCTTGATTTTGTAGATTAGAGTACAACTCCATTTCTAAATCCAGTTTCATAGCCTTAGGTTTTTCTAGGTGGCAAATTAATCTTCTATAATCACTACCAAGATCCCTTAACTGTTGACTCTGGAAATAGCTATATGCCCTTTTCATGTTGTTGAAGGTTGTCTCAGAAATAAGAAAACACCTGAATAATCTGAAAATATTTTTTATAGATAAAGCTAAGTGAATATGTCACAGTGATAGATTGACCCATTTTTGATTATTGTTGTACTTTCTCAGTAAATTTGTTGAACATGATAATCCTTTGCTATTGAATATATTGGAAATTGTTTTAGTTATTTGCTATGTTCTTTCAAGCATAGTATTTAGGAATGAAGAGTTGCTTAGTTTTCAAAGTGCTGTCATTTAATATACATTTTCTCTAAAATGTGCCTCTCAAAAGTTAAAAGTGCTTTTCTTTATGTACGAAATATGTTCCTTTTTGATATTTTGAATATAGATATTTTTCCCCCTAGCCATCTGGGCCTGATTTTATTGCACTGAGAGAAAAAAATCTTAGTTTTGCTTAATTTGTGCTTTTCTGCCTTTTTGAAATGGAGTATTTTGAAATTGGCCCTTCTGTTTTTGAATTGGCCTTATATATGCTACTCCTACTTAATTTCTTACATGGTTAAAACTTGCATATGTAAATTATTAGCTAGCTTTATGACTTGGCCAAGTTACCTTATCTCTGCGCCTTGGTTTCCCCCATTGTAAAATGGGATAATACCTTATAGGGTTGTTTTAAGATTAAAGGACTAAAAAAGTAGTAAAGCACTTAGATGAGTGCTCTGTGTTGCCAATACAAATATTATAAGCAAGGACCTTGACTTCCCTCTATACTATTTGCACCTCTTCATTTTGTAATTTTTTCATAGACAGTATAGTATGACTCTCAGAATCTAAAAGAACTTTGTATAAAAGAATAGTTAACATCACCTTGTATTTAATTCTTTATAGTAAATAGCTATACATTTGCTACTTGTTAAAAAATAGAGTATCATTTTACTCCATTGGCTTGAGCTTTAAAGATAAGAAATGAGTAGAAAGTGAGCCCTTTTTCGTGTCTTATAGGTACCCAGATACTACTAAATGTAGGTCATTGTTTGAATTGAATTCTGAGTGTACATGCAGTATATAGAACAAAAACAGCTTGCCTGGGACTGGAAGTTCTGGAAAGATAACTAGTTGGTAGCAAACTGCATTAATTACAACTGAGTGATGGACCAGCAAAGAATTTGTAGTTGCTGGGTTTTGTAACACTCAACTGTTTTGAAATGATTAACCCTGAAACAAGGTAATTTAAAACTCAGATATGCTAGGACACTTCAGATTCCTTTCCACTTAAAAAATGTCTTTTGAAGAGGGAAACATTTCTCCAGAGAAATTTAGCTCCTTGGGTGCGGTATAAATCTTAGCTATTGCCGTGATCACCAACAATAAGAGCTTCATGTTATACTTCAGTTTCAGGTTTGCGCCATCACTGAGTGAATTTTTAAAATGAGATTACTCTGTTTCTTGCTAAACGATCATAGATATAAGCCCATTAAGTTGACCTTTTCTTCTTTTCCTATTAAGGACTTTTCTGTAATTTTAGGTCAATGGTTAGATTTTGTTATTTTTTACTTTTTGGACTATATCTGGAGGATTAGTGCTAATTCCTAGATTATATCCTGAAACTAGATTTTTTAAACATTAGGGACTACCCAATACATAATTTATAATTCTAGTAAAAGGAATAGAGTATTCACTGGGTTTTTGTTTGTTTTTGAGATCCTTGCATTTAATTCATGGAATCAAATTAACTTATAAATAATGGCAAGTCATCTTTATTCAGAAAGATTCTCATTCCTCATTTTTTGGCTGCTTAAGGGTTGAACATGTGTACCAGCCCTGGCCCATTTTGTACCTATCCTACTTGTAGTACTGATTGACATTTGACACACAGCGCCAGTAAGCATTCTTCACTATTTCTGATACATAGAGGATAGGAGCAAGCTGTCAGTTTTATTCTGGGTTTGTGAAGCTGGGATTGCCTCTAGCAGGAGGCAAGAGATCTATCTACAGTTAGAATGAGGCCAGTGCATAAAGAAGAGCATGAGATAAAGAGATGGATCAGGTGGCATTGAACCTTTGAGCTGTACTGCCTAAAGTTCATTCTTTGTTTCTCTGTACCACCTCAGTATCCTTCTGTGAGTCAGTTCTGATTTTAAGTTACCTTGGGTTCCTTTCCCTTATGATTAAGAGTTCTGACTAATATGTCTAATACTATTATCTAATACTGTTTCTGCAGTACTTTCTAAGTATTTAAAGATAGCTTGAACTTTAATCTCATGGTAAACATTTATTATGCGTAGGTGAACTCAGTTCATATATGAATTAATCTTTAGAATCAGTGGAGTGAAAATTATAATAAAGTATCTTCTATTTTCAGTGATCTTCCCTTAGAGGGAAAAGTGTTTATGAGGGATATAAAATGGATCAGTACTCTTTTCCAACCATTTATTTATACCTGTGTAGTGTAGAAGTTTCTTTTAAAGAGATTATCACCATAATCAGTAGAAGAGCAAAGATATAGTCAGATTGTGGTCAAAATTTCACTGATTAGGCATATTTTCTTTATTTGCTCACAAAGAAGGTGTGATAAGATAAAAGGATCAGAAAGAGGGAGGAGGAAAACTGAGTGAAAAGTAGAAGAGAGGAAGTGAAGAGGTGAGCGCGATATCCTAAGCATTAGTAAGCCACTGGCAATTGCTGTAGGTTCCATGGATTGCCTACTTCTGGATTTAGATGCTGGTCTTGTGCGAAATGAATTAGTGATAGAGATGAAGAAAGTCTTAATTTGTTTTCTTTAGGCTGAGTTAAGGTATCAAGAGCAGCTTTCTTAAGCTGTTGGCATTATGCTGCCTTGCAAAATCTGGTTTTTATTTCTTGACCCTTGTTGCTTGAGTGTAACACATTAGGTGAGAAGAAAAAGTGAGTACTCAAAACTTTCAGGATTGTTTTGGAAGCCTTTGATTAATGAGATTAATGTGTAGGAGCTGCAGTGAACATGAAGAACTTTGAAACGGCGGTCCGCAACCTTTTTGGCACCAGAGACCAGTGCTCCTATAAGAAACTAATGCCTGATGATCTGAGGTGGAGCTGGGGTGGTGATGCTAGCTAAGCTGGGGAGTGGCTGCAAGTAGAGATGAAGCTTTGCTCGCTTGCCCTCGGCTCACCTCCTCCTGTGTGGTCCAGTTCCTAATAGGCAATGGACCAGTACCAGTCTGCGGCCCGGGTATTGGGGATCCCTGCTTTAAAATATTTTAGTCCCAAAATTCTCGACCATCGATTGGCAAGAATGTGGTAAGCCAAGTATTTGAGATGTCTTTGCTATACTGTCCAACTTTTAGCCTCATCTTTTTTAGCTGGCTTGCCTTGTCTAAGTTGAAACTTCCTTTAAGCCTTCACTATGGGTTAAATGAAATTCATGGAGCTCCATCCAAAGATCCTCATGGTTATCCCTAACACATACATTCTGAGTTTAGATTTAGAGTAAAATGGTCTGCATCTCAAAACATGGTTCCACCAGTTACTAATGGTTTGGTTTTGGGCAAGTCATTAGATCCCTGATCTAAGTTTTAGGAAAATTAACTTGCCTTCCCCAGAGCACAGTGTATATACCTCTGACTTTTTTGCTGACAAATGGGGGGCGGGGAATCAGCTGAACTGAGGTATAATTTACACAAAATAAAATTCACCCATTTTTAACTATAAAGTTTTAATTTTTATAAATGTATAAAGTCATAAACCACCTTCATTTCTATCATCGCAGAAAGTTCATTTGTCTCTTTGTGATCCCTTCTCTGCCTCTGGCAAATACTGATCAATATAACTATAATTTTGCCTTTTTTCTAGAATGTCTTATAAATGAAATCATACAATTTGTACTATTTTGTGTCTGCCCTCTTTCACTTATCATAATGCTTTGAGATTCATCTCTGTTAAAAGTAGTAGTAGATTGGTCTATTTAATTGCTAAATAGTTAGTGCTCCATTGTGTGGATATTCCACAGTTTATTCACTAGGTGATAGATATTTGGGTTTCTAGTTTTGGGCTGCTATGAATAAAGCTTCTGTGAACATATACATACAGGTCTTTGTATGCGCATGTGTTTTCATATCTTTTGGTTAAATACCGAGGAGTGGAAATTGTAGGGTTGTATAGTAAATGTATGCTTACAACTTTATAAAAAACTGCTGAACTATTTTTCAAAGTTGCTATACTGTTTTTTTATTCCCACCGGCAATGAATGAGAATTCCAGGAGCTCCATATCCTTAACTCTTGGTATTGTCAGTCTTTATTAACTTTAGCCATTCTTGCGGATTTGTAGTGATATATTATTATGGTTTTGTTTAGTGATTTCTAGATGATTAACAATGATCATCATTTCATGTTCTTACTTGCCATTCATTTATCTTCTTTGGCGAAGTGTTCTTTTAAATGTTTTTCCCATTAAAAAAATTTATTTGTTTTTATTTAATAAGTTGCATGAGTTCTTTATGTATTCTGAATATGAGTCCTTTATCACAGATATTGTAAATCACATGTATTGCAAACGTTTTTGTAGTTTGTGGTTTGCCTTTTCATTTTTTTAACAGTATCTTTCAAAGGCTGAAAAACTTAAATTTTTATGAAGTTCAAGTTACATATTTTTTCTCTTATAGTTCATGCTCTTTATAGCCTAAGGAATCTTCTCTAAACCTAAGGTCACTAATATTTTCTTCAGTTTTCTTCTAGAAGTTTCATAGTTTTATGTTTTAAAACTGTGAAACAAAGTGTTTAATGAATGAGGTAAGGGTTGAGGTTCATTTTTTTGTATATAGATATTTGATTTTTCCTCTAAGCAATGCTTTAACTACATCCCACAAATTGACATATTATGTACTACCATTCAGTTTGAAATATTTTCTAATTTCTCTTGTAATGTAGTTTTTGGCTATGGATTATTTAGAAGTATATTGTTAACAAATATTTGGTATTTTAGATATGTTATTGTTACTGATTTCTAATTCAATATTACTGTGATCAGAGAACATATAGGATTTCAGTCTTTTAAATTTGAGGTTTCTTTTGCGGGGAGATGTATCATGGTGAATATTTTATGTGACCTTGAAAAGACTTTCCTGCAAGTAGATATCAATTATTGGTTGATAGTGTTATTAGAGTATTTTATATACTTACATTTGTTTTGTCTATTTTTCTTGTCAGTTAATAGAGAAAGCAGCTTTCTTTGAGTTTCCCTAATCTCTCTAAAAGCAAAAACTTTTCAGAGTGAAGCTGCCACGAATCCCCTGGAAATTTTTTGGCCATGAAGAAAAAAGTGAATAAGACCACTTATGCCTGCATATACAAGCATTACACAGACTTTCTTATCCTGTTTATTCCCCTAGAAACTTATTTGTTCTTCCCATAGAAGCCTTTTCAGCTCCTTCCTCTCCCATTAGGCTTACAAACCCCCATCTTAAGCTGTTTATTAGAAAGCTACTTCTTTTGCATGCAGTCTATATGCATATGAATAAACTTTGTCCCTCCTCCCCCCCAGTTAATCTGTCAGTTTCAGTTAAATTCGCCACCCTCCACGATTGAACTTTAGAGGAAAAGTTGTTCCTCCCTGACACTATTTATTCCATCTGTTCTTTACTTTCTTTTTTTTTGCCACTTTTTGGATTAAGTGTTTTATAAGTATTTTATTTTATCTCCTGTATTAGCATATTAACTGTACTTATTTTTTTCGTAGCTACTCTTAAGGTTTACAATAAGCAGCTGTAAGTTATCATAGTCTACCTTCAAATAGTATTATACCACTTGGTGTATAAGGGCCCTGTGGTAGGTAGTATATCTCCATTTCCCCCTTCTCCTGTCCTTTGTGCTATTGTCATATATTTTATTTCTAGATGTTGTAAAATCCATAATTCATTGTTATGGATTTGCTTTAAACAGTCAACTATGTTTTAAAGAGTAAAAGATATTTTGTGTTTATCCAAATTCTTCATGGCTTGTTTTTATTTAAAGCTTTGTTAGGGCAGGCCAGGAGAGGAGCCTTTGCTCTAGGGCTAGTTTAGCTTTGCTTATAAGTTGTCAGCTGAATACTCTGAGTGTTCAGTAAGGTCCGTTCACTCCAGTTGTTCAGAACTAGACGTCTGTGTAGACTCTGATAGTTGTTATGTTTATAGTTCCCAAGTAGTTGCTTCTTACCCAGTGATTCTTTGTTGTCCATTCTCATGAAATCTCACCCTGTGCATGTACAGCTTAGTTTAGTGAAGACACAGGATGCCCCAGAAATTATAACTTGCCTCCTCAGCCTTCTGAAAGTCATATTTGAGTTTCTAATTGGGCATCTGCTCTGCTCAGATTCCCCTTTTTTGGCTAGGATGTGATAAGTGCTTTGAGACAAAAAGCTTAGGCCGTCATATGTTGGTTTCAGGTAATTTGTTTCTCTTCTCTCAGGGATTGTATTTCTGTGCTGCTGCTTATTGTCCAACAACCAAGAACTGTTGTTTTATATACTTTGTCTAGTTTTCAAGTTGGTTATGTTGGGGGGCTGGTCCCAAACTAGTTACTCTATAATGGCCAGAAGACACTTTTAGAAATGCAAGCTTTTGCATCATTAAAGCTATTATAGCCTTTGAATAAATTAATATATTGCATTTTGCAGGCAATGTTTTGCCAGCAGCTGCCCTGGCTTAGCTATTTTCCATGTTTTAATTATTATAGGATTTTATTTAAATTAAGAAATGTCTTTATAACAGGATTGTAAACAGTACCCTGGATCTACTACTTTGCTAGTTGCTCCCTTATGCCTACAATGGATAGTTGAAACTATTTCACTGGCCACTGTAACCACAGTACTTAGAGCTTTAAGATATAATGTCGCTAATTAATTATGGATTACTCTATTCTTGTTCTATAATATTGCAGCATTTTTAGTAAAGGATTTTGTATTGTCTTCCACCAGGTGGTATTCATTAGAATATAGAAATAATTAAAATAATAAGACTAGCCTGTTAAAAATTTGTTTTAACATTAGAAGAAGAAAGGTGATTCTAAGTGACATTTTTTATATGAAGGAGGCATTAAATTATTGTATTTATTGCTTAAATAAAAAATTGTGTGGCTAACAGTATCTCTTACAATTGAATTTTATTTAAGACTACAGACTTCAGTTTTGTTTTCTTAGTAATATTATTCTCTTCTCCATTTCTCATCACCCAGGACAAGACTGTTTATATAAGATTTTAAAAATTGGATGGGGATTTGCAGTAAAAGTTGCAACATATATCTAGTAGACTTTATAATTATGATGTGTAATTTTCACCTAATAATTGGAACATCTTTGTTCACCAGAACCTTTATTTCACTTCAGCCTTTATTTCATTTTGTGCCAATTTTGACACCACTCAAGAAATAGTGTTAGTATTTAAATATTGACAAAAGATGTCAAGTAATTTCTCCTTATTTTATTGTCTTCATTACTATCAAATAAATGATAGAAGGTTATAAAAATATTGTACATTCATTTAATACCTGTTTTTGCTTTCTTTTTATAGCTTTTATGGCTTTTACAACATATCTAGAAGTAAAATGGTATGTTTTAAAAATTTACTTTATGAGTAATTTGACATAGTTTGTCCATGATGTATATGGGTAATTAAGGTTTTTGTGTAGCTTGAAGATTTTACAAATAAACAGTATTTGCCAATGATTAAATGGGATTTGAATAACTGGCAAGGGATTGTTTGATACAGGCAAGTCACTTATTTATCTTGAAATTATAGAATACTTTTTCCCATATGAAATCATCAAAGTCTTATGTTGCTAATGAAGAGAGTTTATGTTTTATTTAGATATGATTAGTAATTGCTGGTGTTAACCTGGCTTGAGATAACTACTGGAAGAGAAGTGTTGGGAGCATGATGTGTACTTGTGCTGCTTAGAACTTTATATACACCTAATGCTTTCTTACACTAATCTCCCAGTTTATGCCAGAATAAGGTTTTACTTCTTGATGTACTGAAAAATAAGTTCATCATGTTAAACAAGCACCTCTAAATTGATCATATAATTTAAAATAACTTCTACATATTCTAATTAATTTTGAACGTTAAGTGGATAGAAGCTCTTTGAAGCATTTCCTCTGCCTCTTTCACATCTTTGCCTGTTTCTTTTATAGGATTTGGCTTAGGCTTATTAATACAGTAAATATTTATCAAGTGCTCCCTATACTAGGCACTGTTATGGCCTAGGCCTTGTGGATGTCGTGGTAAACAAGATTATATGGTCTCTGACCTCATTCAGTTTGTAGCTTTAAAAGGAAAAGGAATAGGCATAAATGTTGGAGAATTATTCAAGTATAGTTTGCTTTTTTGAATCAAGTGGGTGAAATACGTTGAATGTTTAAGATAGTCTTTTTTTTTTTTTGTACATTAGGAGTTTTACCAAAATCTGTCTAGGAATTCTCAGTCAACTGTTAATTTAAAAGGACTATATCATGTCACATGTTAAGATTAAAGGGAATTTTAATTAAAAAGATGATGCTATTGGTTGAGGATACTAAAAGGTAGAGAGAGATAACAATATTATTTGCCTTTAAGAATACAAAGAAAGGATTGTTTGTACAGTTGATCGAATTCTTATTTCCTCCTCATGACATAATTAATTAATTTATTCCCCATGAGATATTTTATTATCAAACTAAAATCTAAAATTATAGCTGTTAATGTTTTTGGGGAAAATATCATATGATGCATAGTTTTGCTAGTAGTTACTAGGTCATTAATTGTTTCCTCATTTTAATATCTTTTTTCTCTTTTTCTGGGGGCAAAATGTTTTCTCTAGGTCCCACCTTAATTCTTTAGGTTGGCACATTTTTATTCTTTATACCAAAAGTGTGCTTATATAAAAGTAATTGACATTCTGTCCGGCCATGGATTTCTCACTAACACATTTGGTGGTTTAAACTGTCCAGTTATTTTATACATTGAAAGCAAAAGCTAGCCAAGAAAGGAGAAAGGGAAATTTTCTCATCAAGGGATTATTAAAATTGTCATAAAGCAGTGATATATGTCCAATAAGACATTTGGCTCTTGAATTTTAATAAGTATTTTTGGACTATTAATTATATTTACCTTTTGGCATTTTTCTAGCCCTGGTTTTATTCTGTAGGAAACATTTTTTCTAGATTAAACTCAACCCAGTATAATTATGTTTGCAGTGTGATTTCAGAAATCTAACTTTATGCAGGATACTGGGTGATGACTCTATATGTGCATTTTATTGTACCTATGCTTTTATTATTCTTAAGATTTAGGTTATTTGTTTTAAAAATCTTAATCAGATAACTCAGGAACTCATTGGTTATTCCTTATTATCGAAAAAAATTATTAGATTACTGCATATTGTGCTAAGTGACTCATTTCTGCTAATTAAACCATTTATAATAGGCTAGAGAAGAGAACATTTTGTTGGAGTCTTACTGTGTAAAAATAAGCCTGTCAGGAAATTCATAGCTAAGATTAAGACTTTAGGAATACAAGGTGCTTAAGCTGGATATGAGACTTTAGTAGATAGTAAAACTTTCTAAATTTGTGTGTGTATTCATTGTTGTGCCTACTGGTATTTAGAATATTTGTTGTGTTGTAACATTTACATATTTATGTTTTTCATCTACATAACAAGAAATGGTAGATACTTAAATTTTTTTAAAAATAAATTTATTTAAATTAGTTTCAAGTATACAGTACATTGGTTAGACATTTATAATGCTCATAAAACGATCCCCGCAATTGCTCCCTCTCTCCCTCCCCTGGCCCTCCATATTTAAACTTTTTGAATGATAGGAAGTTAATCTTAGAGGCAAAGGACATCATGTCAAGACCAGTGTTGTATACCTGTTATGGATAAAGCTTTTTTTTTTTTTTTTTTAATTTGTGTGCTATAAATAATTCTCTAGAGTAAAAGTTGTTCAAGCTTTGATATAAAACATGGATATAAATCACATTTGGCCTAAAGATTAATGCTGACCACATGCAAAAGTTAAACCTTGTATGTTTTGCTGCTTCTATTTTTTTGCCTTATGGTATTCTTATTTGAAGATATATGAATGACTATTTAATTTCTTCAGGTTTTAGTAAATATTATTTACTTTAAAGATTTAAATTTAACAATTTAATATCAGTTATAACAAATATTCCACAGGGTTATTTTCTTTGGGGGTGGTGTCCTCTTTGTAATGCTACAATATCTTAATGAACATCCTGTAAAAATTTTAGGGAATTTCTCTTGGGGGAGTTTAGGATTTTTAAATTTTATTTATTATTTTTTAATGAATTGTTCATTTATTTTCTGAAATTCTCATTTTACTCCTTTTTTTTTATATATGCATACACACACACACAATTTCATTGTGGTAAAATATATAACATGAAATTTACCATTCTAACCATTTTTAAGTGGATAGTTCTGTGACATAAGTGCATTCACATTTTGTGCAGCTGTCTCCAACATCCATCTCCAGAACTTTTTCATCTTCCCAAACTGAACTTGTGACCCTTTAAACAATAACTCCCCATTCATCACTCTCCCCAGGCCCTAGCAACCACAATTGTACTTTCTGTCTCTGAATTCGACTACTCTGAGTACCTCATATTAGTGGAATCATATAATATGTGTTCTTTTGTTACTGCCTTATTTCATTTAGCATAATACCATTGGTTCATCCATGTTGTGGCATTTGTGAGAACTTGCCTCCTTGTAAGGTTGGATAAAACTTCATTATACACACACACTCACACACATTTTGTGTATCCATTCATCCATTGACAGATACTTGCGTTGCTTCTACCTTTTGGCTCTTGTGAATAATGCTGCTATGAACATGGATATACAAATACCTGTTCAAGTCTCTGCTTTCAGTTTTGCTGGATATATACCCAGAAGTGGAATTGCTGGATTATCTGGTAATTTTGTTTAATTTTTTTGATGACTTGCCATACTGTTTTCCACAATGGCTCTACCATTTTTAATTTCCACCAGTAATGCAAGTGAGTTCCAATTTCTCTACACCTAGCCAACTCTTTATTATTTTCTGTTCTTTCATTTGATTTTTAAACAATAGTCATCCTAATGAGTGTGAAGTAGTATCTCAATGTGGATTTGATTTGCATTTCCCTAATGACTAATGTTGAGCATCTTTTTGTGTGTTATTAGCCACTTACATGTCTTCTTTGGAGAAATGTCTGTTCAGATCCATTGCCCATTTTTAAATTTATTATTCTAAAATTACTTTTGAGTTTTAGTGTTTTTTTACATAATCTGGATATGTTGCTTATCAGATACATAATTTGCAAAAATTTTCTCTCATTCTGTGGATTGTCTTTTCATTTTCTTGATGGTTTCCTTTGACATAGAAATAGACTTAATTTTGATGAAATTGCATTTATCTGTGTTTTCTTTGGTCACTTATAGTTTGTTTTGTTTTTTTTTTTTGTCTAAGAAATCATTGCATAATCCAAAGTAATGAAGGCTTACTCTTAAGTTTTCTTGCAAAAGTTTTATAGTTTTAGTTCTTATATTTAGTCTGTGATCCATTTTGAGTTAATTTTTGCATATGGTATGAGGTAGCGTCTCAAATTTTATTCTTTTGTATGTTGATATTCAGTTGTTTCACCACCATTTGTCGAATAAACTTCTTTCTCCATTGACTTGTTCTGGCATCCTTGTCAAAAAAATTGACCACGTATGTCAGGGTTTGTTTGTGGACTCTTATTTCATTGATCTGTATGTTTATCCTTATGTTAGTACCACATTGTATTGATTACTATAGCTGTGCAGTAAGTTTTGAAATTGAGAAGTGTGAGTTCTTCAACTTTTTTTCCAGATTATTTTGGTTATTCTGAGTTCTTTGCATTTCTTTATGAATGTTAGGATCTGCTTGTTAATATATGCAAAAAAGTCCACTCATTTTTATAGGGATTGCATGGAGTCTATAGATCAATTCATGGGTAGTTTTGCCATTTTAACAAATGAAGTCTTTTGATGCATGAACATGGGATGTCTTCCCCTTTGTTTAGGCCTTATCTAAGGTCTTTCAACAATTTTTTGTAGTTTTGAAATTTCTTGTTTTAAATCCTTTTTTTTTTTGAGGTATATTAGAGGGTAGTTATTCTTCTTTAGTAGTAGTGATTTATTAGAACTAAAAATTTGAGTATTAATGGATTTTCCAAAGCAGTGTGCAATATGGTGCATGCAATAGACACAGCTACATTTGTTGGAAATGATAGTAGTATTTCTCAGGTGATACTATTTAAGGGAATGAAATGTATTACATCAATTTCTTGTTTGCATCAGCGCCTTCCAAAATAAAATTTCAATATTCAAGTAGATTGTAAATGCTCCTTATACAATATTACAATGTTAAAGATAAGGCTAAAGTTCCTTTTATCATCATTTTCAATTTTGGTCTTTTCTCATTCTCTTTACAGGTAATCACTATCTAATTAGTTTTGTTTTTTACTTACAGGCTTTTTCCTCATACCTGTGTGTGTATGTATAAAATATATCCCTACATAATGTATGTAATTCTTTTTTCTTAATATACATTTCTGTGTACATTTTGCATTTCCATCAACAATATGTCTTAGAAGCATTTGCTTAAATATTATATAACATTATATAATATGAACATAATTTTTTATTCATTTACATCATTGTCTGTCGATGAATATTTAGATTATTTCCAGTATTTTTTTTCTTATTACTCATTGCAGTGAATATTTTATTTACATGTCCTTCAGTGCACATGTGAGATTACTTCTGAGAAGTATAGCAAGAGGAATATGCATGATGTATGCATAGCTGTAGGTTTAATATACTGCCAAAATGCTCTTCAAAGTAGCTGTAACAGTTACTTCTACCAGAAGTATATGCAAGTTGTAATTTCTACGCTCATTCCAGTATTTGAAATTAAACTATCTTTTTGCCAGTCTTATGTGTAGAAAATAGTTATTGTCATTTTTTTAATTGTATCATTCTGGTTAATTATGTGGTTGAGCATATCTTCATATGTATGTTGAACATTTACATCTCTTATGTGATTTTCCAATATTTGTCTAATTTTATTGTGTTTTTTTCCTAATGGATTATAGGTGGTTATGTGCTCAATTCCTGATTATTGTAAGATAGCTTTAGGAAAATGTGCATTTGTTATTGTCTGTTGTCTATTTACTCCGACTTGTTATTTTTAAATATTCTCTCATGCTTAAAGAGAAGGTTCATATTTTGACTGAAATACTCATAGCATCGAGCAAGTAGTTAAAGAATGGGAGTAATGTGTAGAGAGTAGAGCAAGTGAGTACAAAGTGACTCTGGGAGGTACCTAGATTGGCTTCCATACAAATGATAAATGATAGCCTTTTAATTTCTTTCTTTAATGTTAAATCAATTTCAGTAAATTTTTTCCTTAATGTTAAATCAATTTCAGTAAATGATTTCTCAATCATTTTTCAAATTTTGTGTACTTTTAAGTTGTGTGTATATACTTTAAAATTAAGATTTAACTTTATATAACAGAATTAACTTGGTGTGATATGACAGATGTATATACATTTTTAAAATCACTACCCCATTCAAGAAGTAGAATATTTCCACTGCTGCAAAAAAGGTTCCTGAAGCGCTTTTACAGTTAATTCTCCTTCTAGCCCCAGCAAACCACTTGTTTGATCTCTCTGTCACAATAGATTAGTTTTGCCTGTTACAGAGTTTAATAAAAATAGTCATTCCTAGACTTTGTATGTGACTTCTGAGCTTATGATTATATTCAGTTCGTTATTAAGAAAGTGAACTTAAAAAATGATTAAGAGTTTTGGCAAGAAAATCTTGAATTTCCTTAGAATTGAGAATGGTTTCTGAATGGTGACGTGGTAACAACTTTAATTAGAAAAAAAATTTGTTTTAAATTCTGCAGTGGAAATACTGACACATCAAGGTTAACAGTACTTCAGTCTCTGAAATGAGATATAGCCCAGTGGAAGGAAGATAGCAGTAGCTGATCTACCCCTATCTATTTCCATACTTGCCTCTTAAATGTTAGTTTCATTGTACTGCTTACCATTGCATACATTGATTTTGGTTTATATTGTCCTGTACATGCAGGCATTGTTTTGAATAAAAGACAACATTCAAAGTGATAGTATTTACTTTTTGCCAAAGCTGTATTTTTAAAAAATAAATTTCTAGTCTTAAAATGTTTTTTATTTTTTCTAAGTAAATTAAGACAGTAGAGAGAAGTGTGTCTAACCTGATTTCTAGCCCTCTGTAAGGCAGTTAATGTTACAGATTCATCAAGATTTTATGTTATTTGGTGGGAACTCCTGACAACCAGCTCTTCTTTCTTCTTTGTATGTGCCTTGATCTTGTTGCACACCTTCAAAGTTCTACAGTGTTATTCTTTTAAAAGATACTCATTTCAGTGGTATGCTCATGTTAATCAAGATTACAGGGACTGGTTATAAATCTTGAGTGCCAGTGTAATCTATGTCAGTCTATTGCATTGTAGGTTTTGGATTTGAATTGAAAACTTCTCTGTTTTCTGAAAACTCTTGCTTAATTTTTAAAAAAAATTGATATACATAAAATAAAGTATAGTAACCTTAAATTAAAGCTTGATAATTTTTTTACATATATACAGACCCATGAAACTACACCCAGATTGAGTTAGAACATTTATAGCTCACCTCCATGAAGACTTCCACCCTTTCCCAGTCAGTACAATATCCAAAAGAGGTAATCACTATTTTGACTTCTCTCATATAGTGCCTTTGTTTTTAGTTTCAGTGTAAAAGTTCTTTTTATTTATTTATATTGTTTAAAGATGCAATTAAATTTTATTTCAGTGGCATAATCTATAATTTAAGGGTTAATATCCAATCCTGCCATCTTGACTGGAACTCATAAAAGTTCTCTTTAAAATGTTTCTTTTTTTGGTTGTAAATTTAACAGAGTACTGGAATGGCGTACCTACCCTGTTAGTAAAGTTATAATCAGATTGCTTGGAAGGCATGGATGTGAGGAAGGTGAATTGTGAGATTCAGATGATTAATAACACCATTCTAGGGTAGACTTATGCAGACTTCCTCATGATCAGAATGTAATTTATCTGGGACTAGAGTACAACCTGCTTTTTCATTTGGATTTTTTAATAAGGAAAATATAGAAGAATAATATAATGAATGTTCATGTACCTACAGACTAATTTAACAATGTTAATCTTCTGTCATGTTTGTGTTGGATTTAATTTCAAATTTAATAAAAGTTACAGAAATAAAATGAAGAACTTACCAGTGTCCTTTGTTTTACAGTTTATTTAATATGTTTTATGATTTGCTCTCCTTTTTTTTCCCCCTGAACCATTTGAGAGTAAGTTGGAGGCACTGTGCCCCTTTGCCTCTAAATACTTCAGAGTTTATTTTGTAAGAATAAGGTTAGAACATTCTTTTATATAACCACAGAGTGATCCTTTAGGAGTTTTCATAGTTTAATTTTGAGGGTAATCTTATATCTCAGTTCTTAGATACACCTCAAAGTTGGCAAAATATTGAACATATTACCTCAGGTTCCTATATCATCAGGATTTTTAATATGTTTTTAAGCTTCTTAACTAAATACATGTTTAGACGTTTAGTTTGTTTCACTGTTGGTCAAGACATTTTGAAATATGAGAATTAAAATGCATCTTGGTGATTTTCACTTGTATTTCATTGGGTTGTTCTCACTAGTTACACTATATTCCAGTATCTTTACATAATTTTCGAACTGAGAGATAGTAATCAGATTTTAGTCTCTCACTGTCCTTTGCACGTTGATACTATAGAGTACCAAGATGATACTACAAATCCAAAAAGCATTTTTAGTTGTCCCTTATCACCACCTTCCACAGAGATGATGTTCTTGTGCTTGTTTAAGCCACGTTTATTCTTTTGCCTGTTCTCCCTATAGTAGTACACATTTTTAGAGCAGCTGATTTATGGATAAAGACATTTATATTATGTATAGTATCTGTGGAAGTGAGTAAATTTGCTTGTGAAAATTAAACTCAGGACATTAAAGGTCTTTGTACAAATCTAACCAAATGAGTAACTATCCATATTGGAGTACTTGAAGAAAGTAGTGGTTTTCCTCATTCCCTGTTTGGATATTCTGGGAGCCCAATTTTTCTCTTGTACGTGGAACTTCTGGAATTTTCTCTTGTTATATTTGCATTTTAATGTAAAATTACTTTTTTTTTAGTATCTAAGTTTTAGTACTTTATTATATACTGTCATATTTGTAGAATTTGAAAAAATCCTGTCAGTGTTTTAGGGGAAAACTGCCTTTAGGTGATCATGGTGAGGTGTCCATTCCACCCTGGTATTTTAGAATCTAGAAATGTACCAGTTTTTGGTCTTGGGCAAATTACTTAATCTTTGAGAGACTAGGAGTCCTCACTGTGAAACTGGTAAGTTGTACTTACCTCAACTATTCTATGACTATTAAATGAGATAATGTCTGAAAAGTATATAGAGCTCAGTGATTGGCTTATAGTTCAGTGAACACTAGCTTTTAAGTATAAGGATAATGGTATTTATTCAGAGTTTGGTTTTGTTTAACAAAATATTTAAATATCTTTTTAGACTAGTTTTTCTAAGCCTATATTCTTCTATTATAGTATTCATACTGAGCTCTGTATGAAGTATTGTAACTGTTGGTCTCTTGTGAACTGAGTAATGGATATTTCTATAATGAAGACCTGTTGAGAGTTTTTTAGTGTATACAGTTGACCCTTGAGCAACGTAGGTTTGAACTACACATCTCCACTTATATGTGGATATTTTTCCAATATATTGGAAAATTTTTTTTGGAGATTTACAACTATTTGAAAAACTCATAGATGAGCTTTATGATTTTCTCAATACGTTATTTTCTCTGGCTTGCTTTTTTATAAGAATACAGTTTATAACAAATATAGCCTACAAAATGTGTGTTAATCGACTGTTTATGTTATCTATAAGGCTTTGGTCAACAGTAGGCTATTTGTAATTAAGTTTTTGGGGCGTCAAAAGTTACACGTGGATTTTCGACTGAGTCCGGGTTGGAGCCTCTAACTCTCATGTTGTTCATGAGTCAGCTGTATTGATTTATTCTCCAATAATCTTGTGAGGTTGTTTGGTCAGGGAAGATAATTATAGTTCTTTTGCTAGCTCAAGAAACATAGCTAGAGAGTATGTGTTGTAAACTAGTTATTGATATATAACAAGGCATTAGTGGTAATAGGTAACATGTACATGATATTAGTTTCTAATTGCTTCTGTGTATTAGATCATTTAATCCTTACAATGACATTATAAGATGTTGTTGCCATCAGACACATGTTAATGAAAAGTGTCCTTGCTCAAGATTACAGAACATAAATGCCTGAATTTGGTTTTGAGGCAAGGTGAGGCTGACGCTGTAGCTATGCAAGAATGCCTAAAAAATGAACATTCTTTAAAATGCTAGTGTATCTTTTAAGTTCTTAAACACTGATATTCTCCTTGAAGGTTTTGTTTCAAATAGCAGAAACTGAAGTGCTACTGTCGAGTAAAAGTGGAAGTCACATTCCTCCACTCTGCCACAAGCAGTAGGGAGTAGAATTAAAGAACTAAAAGCAGGAAATCTAGTCTTAAATCCTAACTTTTGCAAAAGAATTTACCTTTCTGATTAGGTTTACTGTCTGGTTGAATAATCCCTTCTCCCCTTGTATCCTTTTCTAGGGAAAAGTTTAGAAGCTGAAGATAAAATGGGTTTGCCTCTTTCTATTCTATAGCCTACAATTGTAATTTGGACCAAGATTAAAGAAAAATAAAAAGTTTCCTTAACTTCTCCAGTTTTGTTACAGGGTGACTCTAGCCCCACAATAAAAATTTTCTGTTGAAAGTCAGATTATGTGGGTGTGCTTGGGAACTTTTAGGTAGTTGTAGTCTCATTAATATACTGATTACATAGACCAAATTGTCTTATCCAGTCAGCTTTTTGCTTTCTTGCCATTACATTTATTCTGTTGTGCTGGTGCCCATAACAACACAAACTTACAGCCCAGTAATGCAGGGCAAGTAGACTTCCTTCCTACCCTGTAACTTTTTCCTGTACTAGATGCCAGCTCTGAGGATGGTGAGCCTTGAGAGTTTAATGGAAAACCTGATTTCCTGACTTTCTTCCATTAGATTAGATTGTCTCAGTGCTGATGAAATACAGAGGCTTTCAGAAAGTGGGTAGAAAGCAATGCCCACCTTGACGATATTTAATGTTCAGCTTTAAAGTGAATGGATCTCTTGCTTTGTTAATATCTCAGAAAATGTCAGTAGCTTTAATAATAACCTGTAGTAGAATATTATTTAGTGACATCAAGTTTTCAATTTAATAGCCATTTATTTGCCTTGGTAAATCTTCTGTATTTTCTCATATGCTCCCAAACTTTTCTTCTTAGTTTTCTGAGTTAATTTTTTTGAATAGGGTATATAATTATAATCTTAAAAAATATGTTCTCCCTCATCCTTTATCCTTGAGTTTTAAGATGCTTATGTTTTTGGTATTACTGACCTTTTGATAATAGGTATCTTGGAGAATTTGATCTGATTTTTGAATTTAAAGGCTTTATTTACCCCTTTTCCAAAACCCGTCAAGCACTTACTGCTTCTGCTGAGAAACCTAAGATATTTCTTGATCATGGATTAAGCTTCATTATTACATATCATCTTATTTTCTGTATTTTTCTAGTCATTTCTACTGATGATTTAACTTTATTGTATTTTGTCTTCTAATTCATTGGGATTTAACAGTTTTAATTTATCAGCAGGGCTAAATCTTTTTTTTCTCAGGAAAAAAGTATCAGGAGAACGCTGATTCTTTAAATGGCTTGAAAAATTAGTTTTGAGTGCCTACTGAGTGCCAAGACATCCTCTTCTGGAGACTTCTTTCTTTACCACACATTGTTTATCTTTGATCACAGCAGTGTTGAGGCTAAGGAGGTGCTTGTTCTGTACTTTTTGTGCTCGTTCACATTTTGCTTTCATTAAACTTTGAAGATTTGTATTTATCAAACACTAGTTTTTAGAATATAAAATTTGGTGAATAATAGCACTACTTATAATTTTTTGGTCTAATGAAGTAAACATCAAAATGCGTTTCATAAATGTGTGTAAAAGGAGGTACAATCACTGAATGATGGAATAAACTTGCAAAAGCCTGGGTTTGTAATTGATGACGCTTCCTGTAGGTGTAGACCTTTCTGAAATCTAAGCCTCCAGTTTGGAACCATATGTGCACTTCTGGTCATACTAAGGAGAAAAACAGTTTGTATCGATTTGTAAGCCTAGAGAGAAATTCTTTTTGGTCACGAGAGTAATGAGATTTGTAATTATTTTTCTGTTTTTCCGTAGACTCCTTGCTCAGGACAGGCTATGTAATTTGTAAGGTCCCTTTTTCAAAAATTATTAAGAATTTCAAAATGACTACAGCAGAACATTAAACCAAGCATGGAGCCCAATGTGACTGCACAGGTTGCATACCAATAAAGCTGGCCTTGTCCTGGTTAATGTGTTTAGTTCTTCAACAGATAATTTAGAAAAACTGTGTATATTTTCTAATTTTGTTGTATGATGGTACATTTTACTATTTTCATTTGAAGAAAATATGTCCATACTAGAACTTAAAATATCCTTAAAGTGTTTTATGTTTTATTTTTTAACTTCAGATCTGGTTATGGAGTGTCACAGTTCAAATTGTTTTTATTATAGATTTAAATAAAATAGAAACCACAAAATACTATGGATCTGAAAGATAAGCAGAGGACTTTATTGGAGTCGATTGTTTTGTTTTATTCAAACATTGAAGTATTGTAGAGATAAACTCTTTAAATTGATGATTCTGAGTTGTGACTTTGTCATGTGCTTACCTTACTATGCGATAACCTTGTAAACCTTTTCAGGCATGTTAATTGAGCAAAAGCCATATGCTGGTTTTCCCAGTGAGCTAAATCGAGCATTAATTTCTGACGATATATTTTTTAATGAAACTGCTTAAAGTTGCATTAAAATTATGTCAAGGTAGACATGATTTTGGGATGATTATACGTATGGAGGTATTACATGGTTTTATACAAATGAATAACATTTGATGAGGACTTTCAGATAGTGGCTGCAAATACTAATAAGAATATTACTGTACTTATAACAGGTGAAAAATTTGATGGGAGCTGAAACTAGAACCTCTTTTTTTTTTCCAAGTAGGAAATTGGAATATTCTCTAAGGTCCAATGTTATTTCTCGTTCTTTTTCTTCTTTCGGGCTTGCAAGCGGTTAAACAATTTACTTAACAAAAAGTGCAAGGTGAATGACTAAAGCAATCATATAACACATGCCCTTGATCGTGGCATAAATTCGATCTCCTTGGAGGCTAGTTAACTTCGTGGAAATTTCAATACCTTAGAAGAATCTCAGACTTTACCCCAAACACTGCTCATCTGTAAATGCTTATCCTTTGTTTATAGGAGAGACTGGGAATTCATATGCATTCCCTCAGAAACAAAGTCTGGTGACTTTGGGACAGTGGGGCATATGATCTGGTTGTACAGCCTTTTCTAGAGACATTTTGTTATTACTTTTGGATGAGGATTAGAGCCTCAGCTTTTGGATACTATTTTAGGATTTTTAAAAAGGTTGAAATAGAATTTATATAGTGAAATACACAGATGGAAGTGTGCAGTTTGAGTTTCAATAATTACAGCTGTGTAGCCACTGTTCAGTCCTAATATAGAACTTACTTAAACCTTACATTAGAAGTCCCGTCATGCCCCCTTCTGATTAGTTACCCTTCTCCCCCTACGCAAACTGCTGTTCTGGTTTCTGTCACTGTAGTTTTGTCTATTTTTGAACTTCATTTAAATGGAATCATGTAGTATTTATTCCCCTTTAAATTGTTGCTTTTAGTCAACATTATGCTTTTGAGATTCATTCATGTTGTGAATATCAGTAGTTCATTATTATTGCTGAGTAGTATTTCAGAGAAGAAATATACCATAATTTGTTTATCTGATTACCTGTCACTGGAACTTTTGAGTTATTTCCAGTTTGGGGCTGTTACGAGTAAAGTTGCTGTGAACATTTGTGTCTAAATCTTTTTGTGATCATGTGTTTTCACTCTTCTTGAGTTAATACCAAATGGAATTGCTCGGTCATAGGAGAGATGTATGTTTAACTCAATAAGCAACTGCCAGACTGTCCTCCAAAGTGCTAATTCCAGTTTACAATTTCATGAGCCATATATGGGTTCCAGTTACTCAACATACTCACTAGCATTTGCTCTTGTCAGTTTCTTTAATTTAGTTATTTCAGTGAGTGTGAAAGGTTATCACATTGTGCTGTTTTCACTTGCATTTTCCTGATGACTGATGATGATGATGCACATCTTTGAATGTGCTTATTGGTGATTTATATATCTTTTGTGAGGTTTCTATTAAAATCTTTTACCTGTTAAAATTATTTTCTTTCTGTTTTTTTGTTTTGTTTGTATTTCATTTTCCTAATGGTCTCTTTGATAAGCAGAGGTTTTAAAAAATTAAAAAAGAAATTTTAGTATGGGAAAATACAAGAAAACTTACCATTTTAACTATTGTAAGTGTATAATTCAGTTACATCAACTACATTCACTATGTTGTGTAGCTGTCACTATTTACAGACCTTTTTCATCATCCCAAACAGAATCTTCATACTCATTAAATAATAACCAAGTGTCATGATGTGTATAGTTTCCTTGTTATCTTTGTCACTCTTTTAGTGTCATAATATATTTATCCCTTTCCCTGCTATTTATACTAAGAACTTGTCATTGCTTTGGATAACAACTTTATTACTTTCATGTTAATTTTGAGATAATTTTATTCTAGACCTCACTCAAAGTCATATTTTTGATAGGGGAAAAGTCAGATTTGAGTTTTCTTTTCTCCCTTATGCCCCAAGAGGACCAGAAGTAGATGGGATGATTTTGAGCTGAGTTGGACAGAGATGGTATTTGTGGTCTTCCAGGCAGATTCTGTTATCCTCAGGACAGCTGTAGCTTCTGGCACAAGAGGCATCTTGACTTTTGGAAACTAGGCATTGTTTTTTTCCTTCCTTTGGTAATCTTTTTACATTTTGCAAGCTACTTTGCCCTGTTGCCTTTAATATTGATTTGTTTACTCATCCACTCTTAGCCAAATAAAACTCTGTTCTCTTTTTCCAGAATTGATTGAAGTCCCTTGAACATCCTTCCCTTGCTCCAGAAGTTACACCATCGCAAATTTGTTATCATTCTCATGCATTTTTTCTCCCAAGTTATCTTTTTGAATGCTTTTTGTAGTGAAATATGACACAAAAGTACATGAGATGCAAATATACAGTGTAATGAATGATAAAGTGAACACTCATGTCACCACCACCCAGGTCAAGAAATAGGACATCACCAGCACCCGAGAAGGCTGCCGTTGTTTCCGTTCCTTTTTATATATATTCCTCATCCTCCTTCTTAGAAATAACTACTGTCCTGGCCTTTATGGTAATCACTGTCTGGCTTTTATTGTATTATTATCTATATATGCATTTGTAAATAGTACTTTATTTTTACCTGTTTTTGAATGGAATCATACTGTGCATATTTTCTATTTTGCTTTTGCATATTTCTATGTATTGTCTGTTGATCTAGTTCATTTTTATTTCTGTTATCTTGTACAATATATTGAATGTAAAGATTATGTATTTTATTATTGTTGGACATTTGAAATGTTTTGACTACTATGAACAAAAATGTTGCTCTGACTATTCTCATACATTTCTTATGATGCAGCATCCACATTTTAGGCTGTGTACCGAGGAGCACAGTTGCCAGGCCACAGGATATATATATATCTTCAACTTTAAAGCCATGTTGTTTTCCAAAATGGTTTATTAATTCTCATTCCCATTAATAATGGGTTAGTGAATGAGAGTTCTTCTTGCTCCACATCCTCATCAACACTTGATATCGTCAGTATCTTCAATTTTTGACAGCTTGGGAGATATATAGTGCAGCCCAAAAACCCTGATTATTGGGTTTTGAGCATCTTTGCCTGTGCTTTTGGCCATTTAAATTTCTTCTGCAATTGCCTATTCAAGTCTTTAGTCCATTTTTCTATTGAATTATTTGTTCTTTTTAAAGAAATACTAATCTGTAGTTATTTATATATTATGGATCCTTTTTTGGTTATGTTTGGGTGAATATTTTTGCCCATTAATTTGGCTTTATTTTTGCTATCTCTGTGATCTTTTGATTAATAGAAATTCGTAACTTTGATGTAGTCAAATTTATCTAGTTTTTTCCTTATGGTTACTTTTTATGTCTTATTTCAGAAATCTCCTGCCCAGAGGTCATGAAAATGTTTTCTTAAACATTTTAAAAAAGCTTTATACTTTTGCCTTTCATGGTTATGTCAGTCACCCACGTAATGTTGCTTCTAATGTATGAAATGAGGGCACTTCACCTCTATTTACCATTCCACATTGATTTTTACATGGCACTTTTTATCACAGTAATGGCTAAAATCTCTGCTTAAAGAAATTATGACATTGAAAGTAGAGAATTGCGAGCTCATGTTAAAATTATGAATGGTTACAGGTAGTTATTTGTGTGGTTTACTAATGTCAGTTATTCTTATGTTTCCCTCAAAAACTTAAACAGTTCTTTAGTGCCCCCTGTGAATTTACTGTGGTACCTCCAGGGTACCCTCAGTACACAGCTAGGGAAGCATGATTCTAGTGGAAGAGAAGGATTCTGATTGGTTCCCCCTTGGCTCACGTGATTGAGGGAATTGGAGAATAGGCTATGATTTGGTCAACCTGGGTTGCTGACCCACTCTTATGCTTAGAAGGGCATAATATTTTATTGTATGGCTATATCACTTTACCTGTTTCCAGTTTGTAAAAAATTATAAACAGTATAAATTAACATCTTGCATATCTGACTATATATCATAGATTCTGTTAAGTCTCATGTAACACTTAAACTTGAAAAAAGTTTATTTATGGATTTAACGGCATGATATTTGTACCTTAAAAATTACCTGAGTAATTGAGGATCAAAGACATAAACCTAAGAACTAAAAGTGTAAAACTCTTGGAAGAAAACATTGGGGAAAAGTTTCATGACATTGCAATCAATGATTTCTTGGATGTGACATTAAAAGCACAGGCAACACAAGAAAAATAGATAAATTGAATTTTATTAAAATTAAAACTTTTGTACATCAGAGTATACTATCAAAGAAAGTGTAAAGGCAACCCAAAGAATGGGAGAAAGTATTTGCAAATCATTTATCTGTTAAAGGATTAATATACAGGACATACAAAGATCCACAACTCAAAACCAAGAAACAACCCGATTAAAAAACAGGCAAAGGACCTGAATAGACATATCTTCAGAGAAGTTATACAAATAGCCAGTAAGCACATGAAGAGTTACTCATCATTACTAGTCATTAGGGAAATGCAAATCAAAACCATAAGGTATTCACACCTGTTAGGATGGCCAGTCACGAAAAAAGTGGAAAAGTGTTGATGAAGATAGGGAAAAATTAGAACCATGGTGCATTACTGGTTGGAATAGAAAATGGTGCAGCCGCAGTGTAAAACAATGTGGTGGTTCTTCAGAAAAATTAAACATAGAATCATCATATGACCCAGCAATTCCACGTCTAAGTATCTACCCAACAGAAGTGAAATCGGGGACTCTAATAGGTATTTGTACACCAGTGTTCATAGTAGCACTATTTACAGTAGCCAAAGGTAGAAACAACCTAAATGTCTAATTAACGAATATATAAACAAAATGTATGTACATACAATGGAATATTAGCTTTAAAAAGGAAGTTTAGGAAGATGTAAAAGTTCTGGAAATAGGATAGTGCTGGTGATTGCACAACAGTGTGAATGTTCTCTAGGCTATTGACTTGTACACTTAAAGTCGTTAAAATTGTAAATATTGTGTATATTTTATTATCATAGTAAAAAAAAACTGGAAAAAAAAGCCACTTTAAATATGTGCCATTTGTTATGCTTCAATTATACCTTAATAAAGTTTAAAAAATCTTGGTAATTGATCCAAAAAATAATTTGTGAAGACTTGAAAGATGATGAAGTAATAAGTCGAATACTTTTGAAAGACAGTTTGTCCTATAAAGCAGTATCTTATAATGCGGACCAGTCTGTGGAAGAGGCAAGCAGTGGATGTATTTTAACTTTAGGAAAGTTTTTAATTTTTTCTGGTGGCACTTTAATCCATAAGGGATGAAAATATGTCATTTAAGGCTAAATGCTGCAAAACAGATTAGAGGGTCATATTCAGTGTTACTGGTGGTTTGCTGTCAGGTGAGAGTGATAAATGCTTTTATAAAAGGGTTAGGATTGGACTCTCTATATAAATGTTCTTAACAGTGATATAGATGATGAAATGAGGTATGCTGTTTAAGTTTGTAGATGACTTGTCAGCCTTTTGAAGGATAGAATTAGAGTTCACAATTATCTTGACAAGCGAGAAGAGATTGTAAAGAATAAAGGTTTTCAGGAACAAGTGTCAAGTAGTTATATACTTGAGACAATGAATAATAAAACACTGATGAAAATCTCTAGTTTTGTGGGAGAATGAAAGTGAATAAAGCTTTTACTGTTTTTTGAAAAATAAAGTAGAATATGTAGTATATAAGAAATATATTCTCAATATTACAAGGATTCCTTACTTGGGTTCTCTTTATCAGCAGTATAGTTAGCATCACATTTTACTTATTAGCAAACTAATTGAGAGGCAGTGTGGTAGATGTTAATAATCTTAACTGGAGCCAGAGGTTTGAATTCTGGCTTCTGTACTTGGTTGGTATAACCTTGGGAAAGTTACTTCTCTATATATGTGTTTTCAACTGTAAATGAGAACAATGATGGTTGCTACCTTATAGAATTATTGTGTGGTTAATTGAATTTGTATGTATTAAGCTTTTAAAACAGTGCCTGGCATATAGGTAAGTGCTCAATAATAGCTGACTTCTAATAAAACAAGTTTCTTAACAGCTAGTCACAGTTTGCTCATTAACATGAGGTTATACTTGTATTGACTGAGAGTATTTTATCTTTTTTTTGCTGTCACTTAAAAATTATTTTTTAAAAATAAATTGGCTTTGTTCTTTCTGCGTAGCATGCCATACTTTTTGATGCTGTAGAGTCAGCTCTTCATGAGGATGCAGTACCATTCAGGTTCCTTGCCAATTATCAGAAAGCATTAAATATATATGACAGAAATTATCTTGGCTTCATGTTGGAAGAATAGTCTCACTTATTTGTGAACCTTTATAGACTACTTTATAGTCTCAGCTATTTGTGAACCTGTGTGCTCTTCCTGTGTGAATTCAAGAAAGATTGAGAAAAGGACAAAAGGAATCTAGTTTTGGAGGTAGAAGCAAAATTATTACACAAAGAATGGAACATATTTAGGATGGTTTAGGAATGGCTTGATTGTGAGGACTCATACACTTTTATATGATGGCCTCAAGGAGATCAAAGAGGAGGATTAAGACAACCTCCCTTTTCTTGCTGTTATATTTCATACCCTTGTTTTGAAGCAGTATTTTTATCTTTACAGAAAACACCCTCATTTTATTCAAAAGCAGCATTGTAAACAGCAATTTACGACTGATATTACAGCTGTTACCAACTTCCTGTTTACTTCAAGAAAATTTTACATGTTGGTGAAATGACAGTGTATTGTAATTAGGATCATATAGTATCTATTTTTAGCTTAATGCAGGAACATGAAAATAGGAAGTACTCTAATTTTCCTACGATTGTAGTGGGAATTATCACCTATAGTTATTTTTAATTACTTATGAGAAAAATTTTTATGCTCTATCCCAAAACTCTTAAGGAGAGATAAATATTATTTCATCGATTGATCAAAACATTTTGAGTAGCTCCTGAGGGAACTTGCAGCTTGTGTGTGTTTGAGGGAGTCGAGGAGAAGGTAAGGGAGTTGAGGGAGGGAGAGAGGTAGACTTTGATAATAAAGAATAAATGCTAAATCGTGTGTACTTACAAAAATGCAGTGAAAGTTTAGTGGCTTGGAATACTAGAAGAGCTCTGGGGATCTGGTTGGTGGAGAAAAGGCCATTCTAGGTATAGGAAATAACATAAACAATGGCAAGGAATTTAGAATGAACACACAATGTCCTAGAGAGGAAGAGTAAGATCTTCATTTGGAGGAGACCTTGTCGTTGAGAGGGAAGGTCTTTGTTTTAGGGAGACCTTGTTATTGAGAGGGACAAGTACTTGACAAGTACTATGATAGTGCCCTGAGAGTTAGTTAACTGAGAATGTGTAATGTATAATGAGAGTGATGGTGAATGTTGCTTGGCTCACTCAATTCAGTGATTTCTTCTTAGTTGGCCTCAAATTCCTATGACTAAAATTTTTGCTTCAGCAAAACCACATAGTTTTTACTTTGGACTTTGAAAGTTTATAATGAGTAATGGAAACTTACAAATTTTTCAATCCTAAGTATTTATTTGATACCAAGAAAAGCAGGTAGAGATGTTGAATTTATGTTAAGAACTAGGATATAGAAGTTTTAAATGGACATGAGTGTACTTGAAACATTTATTCAATAGGTAGGTAATAGAAGGCCCTGGTTAATTTCTCATATTTATCTAAATTAGGTTTACTTTTTAATCTAAAAAGTAGTTATTGAACATGTTCCTAATCGTAATCAGAATTAGTATTTATTAAACATTAAAGACACTAGTTTAATGACTTTCTGTTCTAATATTATCTCCATTTTACAGATGAGGAAACTGAGTGAACTTTCCAAAGTGATAACAAGTAAGTTTGGAGCCAGAATTCACATCCCAGTCTTATTCAGAATCTGTGCTTTTATCTAATAAGTTCTGTTGTAATGCCTCTCATTAACAGATATTGTAGGGCCCTTGGATTCAAATATTGAGTAGGAAAATGACCTGTCAAGGAAATCATAATCTGTCTAGTAGGACAGATAAAAATATAAATAATTATAATGACATAGTAGGTGTTATAAAATAGAGTTATATTGAAAGTGCACAGTGAACTCTGCCCAGAAGCTTTCACAATGGAAATGGTTTTCAAGCCCAAAATGGAAGTATATATGGGATTTAGCCAAATGGATAAAATGGTATGAGTAAATCATGGATGAAAAATTTAAAAGCAACCCTAAGTTGTTTATTCTGTATATGAATGTCATAGGGCATATTTTTTTTCTTTGAGCAGGGTGAAACATATTGATGGGATAGAATATGCCAAGTGATGTCGAAAGAATTCATTGACTAGAATCAATTCATGATGTAAGTTCAGTTGTCACTGTGGTTATTTTGTTTCTTAGGTAATTGAAGTCTAAATAAATTTAATTCAACAAATATTTGAGAACCAGTTTTCGAGACCAAATGATGGCGACACTCACTGGTGGTGGTGACACTCACTGGTGGTGGTGACACTGGTGGCAAAGATGGAAATTGAGCATTTCAAAGAAAGCATTGGGAATTAGTGTCAGATTTTGTTAGTTAGAAAGGAGTTGAATGGTTTCTAGCCTTGAAGATGTAGGCAGACCAAGATTCCCAATGGAGTAGTATTAAGAAAGAAGATGGATTCTGTTTAGGATATGTAGAGTTGGAGGTGGTACATTGACAGAACAGAGGATATCCAGTACTCTGGTATTGTGCTGACAGTGGCAGTCAGGGTTGGGGAAGATGAGGGAGCTCCTTGCTGGTAGCAGAAACCTTGAAGAGAAGCTTATCATTTGTGTGGAGGACAGACTGGATACTATTGCTTGTGGCCCTGATCAAGCATGCTTATGAATAATTTCAGACTTATAATAGATTGGAAAAATAGGTCTTATGAAGAAAAATGAAAGAATAAAGCAGCCTGAGGAAAGAGTTATGTAACAGTTTCTATATATGAAGGATTTGTATTAGCACATACTTTAGTATCACCCAAACTTCTCATTAATATATTACCTACATGATTTTTTTTTTTCAGTATTATACTGAATGGAGAATGCATCTTAAAATCAATGGCATGTTATAGTTGAATTTGCGTTTTCTTAGTGGTGTGTAAATTTAATGGTGTCTTGAATTGGATGGCATTGAGTCAAAGGGCGGAATGTTTTTTTCCAGTGCTCATATATAGTTTTTGTTTTTTAAAGCTATTTGCCTGTATTCCATTTCAATCATCTCACCTATCACCAATGGTATGTATACCACACCATAGAAACACTGGTAATTGATGAAATAACTGTATGCTGTAGAAAATACAGTTTGGGTTACATGTTGAGGGTGTATAAATCAATAGAAAAGAAAAAGTATAAGCTCTTCCTGATGTTTTTATATTTCTCCGCATTTTGGCATATTTAAGAGTCCTAACTAAAAACAGGAGTACAGAATGTGTTGTCTAATCATAGGCCTGATGTTTACCAGAGAGCTTGAATATACACATTATTCCTTTTTCCTCTTTCAGACATTAGTGCCTTTGACAGACTATTTCCATGTTGGAAAATACAAGAAATATATGAGTGGCTCAGATTGACCTTGGAGGTGTGATATTATTCTCAATAGTTATGTTCACATGCTTACTGGAAACTTGGTAATTCCAGTTACTTGTTTGTGTGGATTTTTTTCATGCTGAATTGAATAGTACTTAAGTTTTTGATGTATAAAAATATACTTAGAATACTCCATAGTGTGTGTAGGTTTGTATTAGGCTGTGTTTGAGAAGTTTTTCTTGTTTTAGAGAATATTTTATCAAAATTTTAATGTGTTTAGTATGAATATAAGTAATTTAGACAGTGTGTTTTTTTAAAAAGCCTTCCCCTCCTGGTTAATGGGTTAAGGAAAATTATAGCTTAAGAACTTTTAAAATTCAAGGTTTGGTTTTTGTCTTCAGTGTGAACCCATTACTACTAGTCTGAGTTTTTCTGACTTGTTAATTTAAGTGCATTTATTTAAAAACAAAAAAGGAAAAATAAGCTATTAAGTTATTTCTTAACAACCCTGATTTAACAGTACTTTTACCTTCTTTTTCTTAAGTAAAGCATATTGATGAATTCTACTTTTTGCCTTTAGCTGAAAAGTTCTTCTCTTCCTGTATATGTTTAGTTGGCAGTCACGTGTCCCTCTGTTTACGAGAGATAAATGTTACTAGTTTAAAAGGGTGGGTCTTTTTCTGGGGATCTGTTGAATTGTATGATTTTAAAAGGATTCTTAAGAAGATCGTGTTCTGGTCAAGACAGTTTCTGGGCTTTTGGCTATTTAATAATTGAGGAGAACTGCTTCGAAAGAGCAGGTATTTGAGCTCACCATTTAAAACAGAGCCCACATTGTGTGGTTACTGGAGGTTATTTGGGTTTTTATTAGCTTATTTAAAAAAAAATATGACTAGCCCTCTACCTAATTGCCAGTATATAAATTTAAACTAGGCCAGTAGAAGAGTGGATTCTTTTCGTTGCACATAGCCTCTATTTGAATATTGTCTCTCTCCTCTGAATGTACCTCTTGGCTAGCGGGAGTGGACAGTTTTTAATTATGATAACAGTAGTTAAAAAGTCAGATATGTTTCTTCATTATTAAGTTGTATGCTTAAAGGGTGAATTTGCATTTTCATTCAGCTTTCTGGAGAGGGGAACATTAACATTACTTATATAATATTAATATACTAGTAAGAAATATGCAGGTTAGCTAGGTTTGGGATACTGATAGCTATTTTTTGAGTGTAGTTTACTTTCAGTTTTTTCCTAGAATTGCTGTTGAACATCTCCGAGTACCTAGGCAAAACTGGAAAACGTTATGCTCATTTATACATGGGCATACTCTCCCTTCCCTCCTTGCTTCCTCCTATGGGGTGCGGGTGTGGGGTGGGCGTGGGGGTGGGGAAGCAAAGTTATTTCTTTCCTCTTCACCATAGGTTAACTGAGAGCAAGTAGCAGGACGTTATTAATACGTGTGCAGGAATTTGCCTTCTGTTAATTTCTCAAAGATAGACCTTGGAACTAGTTAAAGAAACAAAAGTCTGGAAGCATTTTCCTGACACTAGAGTTAGTCTTTCTGATCTTTCTTCAGCATTATAAATATTGAACTATCTCTGGCACTTTGATTAAATACTCTTACTTGGCTTTTAATTCAATTAATTTTTAGTGATTTGAATGCCTGGATTTTCTGTCATCTTAACAACTGAGACTTAAGTATTTCTTTTGTTTTCTGTTAAATTATAGGTTTTCTTTTTTCCTTAAGAGATAGGAAACATTTCTTCATTTAAGATGATGAACCTAAATACTGTCTTACAAAATTAGATTTAAAATTCTTAATTTCAGTAGTAAAATGATACCTTGTGATTTTTCATGGAAGTCTTGGGGTCAGAAAATAAAATTACAAGTTATTTGTAGAAATTCCTTACAATCCTATTAACGATTTAATATACCTGAGTTAGTAGTATGAAGTGAATGTGTTCTGTATAGGAAACTTTATATTCTGATTATAAAGAGCAAGTCAGAACATAAAGTTTTTACATTTGTTCCCTTAAAATTATTTAATATTTACCCTTTTTAGTAGATTTTATGTGATTTTTGGTTTTACTCTTTTCTGGTTACCATCAAAAATGTCTTCACCAAGACATCATGTATGATTTATGCTTCACCCACTTCCTATCCATTGTATAAAGATTAAGTTTAAAAGGAGAAATCCTTGTAAGAAATTAAGTGATTTTAAAAGGTACACATTAAATTTGCTGAAGTTGCTTTGATCACAGTTAATCTTTTCTGAGAACATGATTAGGGCTTCCTTTTGCTTCCTTGAGATGTGAAGTGCAACCAATTCTTAATATCTAAAAATGCTAGAGCACAATTACAGTGTTTTGCTTTTGACTTCTCACAGTTTGGGGCCCATATTTAGAAAAACAGCTGTCAGTAATCAGCTACTTAAATGAAGACAAATGATCTTAAGTATTGATCACTAACTATTTGAAATTCTATTGCAGAGCCTCCTTTGAGAATGTATTCAGAACTTCTCTCACATTAAAAAAAATCTCTTCCTCCCTCCCTGCTACCCTTCCCCACACACACAGAATGACCCACACTCTGTACCACTAATGTAGTTACAGAATTATACAAGATTGATCTTTGGCCATTAATTGAAATAGAGCTTTTACTTATTATAGCGAACATTATCATAAGTGTTACTGGTTCAAGAGACTTATTACCAGCAAAAGACATTTTGATACAGAAATGTGATTATAAAATGGAGTTCAACTGATGGTTTTTAACAACTTACTGGATTTTGTTTTCTAGCAGAAGATGGTTGATTTTTGCTTAGGAAATGATAATATTTTAGCTGTTTATCTGTGCCCTGCAGCTGGTAGAGGAATACATCTGGATCTCTGAAAACTCACAGACTTTATTTGGTGTTTCCAAAAGAGGTAGGAAAGACATGTAGATTTTTTTTTAATCAACTTGTTTTGAGATCTTACTGAGTCAGTTCACTGCCTTGATTTTATGTTTACTGTTCTTTTTATCTTTTTCAAAGCATGGTCCTAATAAGTAGGGGGAAAAAGTCACATGAAGGGCGCATTCAGCCCTCTGAGAATATTAGAGTTGACACTAGAATTGCAGCTACGTAAGAGTAGGCACTTTGTTTTGTTCACTGCTGCATCCCCAGTGCCTAGAATAGCGCTTGTCACTCCAAAATATTTGTCAAATAAATGAGTCTCCTCCACAATGAACTTATCTTGATGGATGAATGCAGCCATGCTTTTTGAATTCTCTCTGTTTCTATTTTGATTTATAGTTGACTTCAACAGCAAAGGTTTTAGAAAACCTGAGGTTTGGGCTCTTGTTCAGGGCATAAGACCAAGCCATAGTAGTTTTATTCAGCTGATAAACGCTTGGGTTTTGGTTAACGCTAGTGATTAAATCATCTTCCCGCCATGGAATTAATCCTATCCAACATGCCGCAGAACCCTGGTTTGGGAAAGTCATATCACCCCTCAGATACCTGAAAAGTTACTATGCATATATGAGAAAACACTAAGAAGCTGAAAAACTCACCCAAAGTAGTGACAGTTGTAAAGCTACTTCTTAAAATTTAACACCTGAATTATTTTATATTACCTCAGCACTCAAGTTTGCTGTCAATGTTTCTTAATATGTAGTGCATGCGTAAGAAAAGCCATTTCTTTTGTATACAGTGAAAATAAAATATTCTTTTAGTTATTTAGTGTTGCTTTCTTAAAGTTTTGAACTCTTAATTATTTTGCATTTGAAAGTGAGACAAGACTATGTAAAAAATATTCCATTGTTCTTTTGAAGTTAAAATGTACCCTAGCCAAAAAAGTGCTACTTTAGCCGTCCCCCCCACCCCATACACACCATTTTAGGAGGCCTGGCTTGAGTCTCTTAGTTTTTCCTTGTGAATTTGTTCAATCTGATTAGTTTTTGTAGTTTGAGTTCTTTTATTATAGAAATGGTCCAGATTGGCATGCCTCTTTGTTGAAGCTGATGTGGTAGGTGGCGTACAGATGATCACAAACTATGCCATGTACGCGTCTATTTCTTCTTGGCTTTCCCAAGGCCTCCATGCCCTTCCTCGTAGTCATTACCTCATTTTCGAGAAAGGGACTTGTTAAGTTCCCCTCTCTAATGCAGCTACACAGTGGTATCCTGTATTACAGTATTTAATATCAAGTGTACTGATTTTTTTACTCTCTTTACTTTAGGATTTTCTCTTAAAATAGATAAAATCCTATCCATAGTATATGTGATTGTAAAAATTTTACCTCTTACTTCAGGTAACTTCAGAAAGATTTATTTTTTGCCCTCCATGGAGATGGAACTTAAGGGCGACTATTGTTAACTACTGACCCACCCCACTGCCCTGGCTGTCCGTTAGTGCTTAATGTGTTTAAGAGTCCCTTGTAATTAAATACTTTAAATTGCTTAGATTTAACATAACCACTTTACAGTCTGCCTCTTCAAATATATTAATGTTCAGGGTCACCCAAACATAACTGCTCTTACTTTCTGAGGAATACGTGACTTGTATTATGGGATACTTGCTGGTGTCATGAGATGGTCGCTTGTGGCACCAGAGAGCTTCTTACAGACTCCCTTCTACATGGCCTTTACCTTGCAAATAGTCCTAACACATGAGCAGTTTAAAATTTTTGTTGGCAACGTTTCACAATGACATACTTGTTGTCTGCCAGCATTGAAGCAGACCTGCCTGAACCTTTTTTTTTGAATATGCCTGTTGTTTGGTCTATCTCTTGGAGCTTTATTTTACACCTGTGGAAACTTCACACAAACACTTCTGTATGAATGAATTTGTCATATCTCTGACAGAATAAATTATCAAGTAATTTCTAAAAACATATCAGATGAATCTTATAGTAGATAGAGTGATTTTCTTGAATTAAGTCTAGCACCACCAGTTCATTTTTACCTTAGACCTGATTTGTTTCCTGAATATAATCCCATTTTCCCCCTAATTACATGTTGGACATAAAACTACTTGGAACATACCTTTAAAGCCAGCATATCATAGCTGGCATTGCTTCTTTGGAAGCTGCACTTCATTTCTTAATGATACCATCCTTTTACTACTCACACAGGCCTTAAAATTTTGTAGTTATCTTTGACAACTTGTCCTGCTTTTTTTTTTTTTTTGTCTATTACTAATCAGTTACCAAGTTCAGACAGTTAATGATTTCACTTACTTTGGTGTCTTTCTCTGCATTTTCACTGCTGTTGAGATATTGGGCCCTTAGCAATTTATATCTGAACTGCTAGTCTAGGAACATCCTAAGTGACTTTCCCTCTCCAGACAATCCTACTTGCTGCCTTCTACTGTTTAACACCACCACTTGCATATTATTATTCCCCTGTTCATAAAGCTTTTGGTTTCCCACCACTGAATGAAATCTAGACTTCTTAGCTTGGCATTCAAAGTCCACAGTGTGTCCTGCCTTTCTACTCTTTGAATACTCTCAATATTGTGACGTAGTCTTTATTTCTCAAAATGTTTTTTTTCTTCCCACCATGGTATTAATAGCCATCTTCTCTTGAATTACTCTCATTCCTTCATTCTCTTTTCTTAAATCCCGCCTAATCTGTAAGATCCACTTGAAATTTTCCATCGTCTGTGAAGCCTCCCTGGGCTGCCCTGCCTCTGAATTCTGAGCAACACATGTCATTGGACAGTTAACCTTGTAGTACTCTGATACTTACTGAGTTACAATGAGCTATGTCACATCATTTTTTGTATGTGTAGTAGTCCCCTCTTACCCACAGTTTCAGTTATCTCTGATCTCAGTTACCCAGGGTCAGCCACAGTCTGAAAATATTAAATGGAAAATTCTAGAAATAAATTCATAAATTTTATATTGCATGCCAATCTGAGCATGATGAAATCTCGAACTGTCTGCTCTGTCCTGTCCAGGATGCGAATCATCTCTTTGTCCAGCGTATCCATCCTGTATATGTTACCTGCCCCTTAGTCACTTAGTAGCCACCTCGGTTATCAGATTGACTATTGTGGTATCACAGTGCTTGTGTTTAAGTAACGCTTATTTTACTTAATAATGGCACCAAAGCAAAAGAGTAATGGTGCTGGCAATTTGGATATGCCAAAGAGATGCCAAAGAGAAACTGGAGGGTACTTCTTTTAAGTGAAAAGGTGTGTATGTTTTGGGAAAAAAACAGTATATATAGGGTTAGGTCTTATCCACACTTTTAAATCCTGTGGGGCTCTTGTATCCTCAGATAACAGGGACTACTGTAATTCTTTCTAAGTGGAATGTGCCTTAATATACTATTTTATGTGGGTGTTTTTTTTAACAGCTAAGGACAGAGATCCAGCATCTGTTCTTTTAAACAAACATTTCTTTATTATTCTAAAGTAAAATTTATAGGTAATATAATGTACCTACAGACATAAGTTTTGAAAGCCGATAATAACCTCACTATACAGAGGAAAAATAAAAGGAAAGAGAATTATAATATGTATTTCAGTTTTTAGGTACTCAGCAAAAATTATACTCTAGCAAATCCCCCAACTTTCCTGCTGTTCTTTGTTCAACACTTAAGACCAGTCTTGATACTTAATATGGTTTGTATCTGAAGTTGCAAATTATGAAGGCTTTATTTCCTTTCCAGTGTAGTGTGTAGTTAATAGGCATGAGTTATAAAATTTAAATTAAAAGTTACTGGGAGCCAAAACTACTTGTAAATGGTTAGAATACTTTATTATTGCATGGTTTGCCTTCCTTTTATGGAAAAAAGTAAGTTTCTGGAGGTTATGGGAATAATGTGCTGTGCTGACTTAACTTCCTTAATTTTAGGATTTCGGTATTTTGTACAGTCTTGTTCACATATGTGACTTCATGTCATGTAAACAGTTGACCCAAAAGGATGAATAGTCTGCAGATATTGAGAGGGATCTTTACAGAGGAGTCAGGTTGATTAGATCTTTTATTTCTGTAAAATTAAAAGATGAGATTGTTGCCTAGTTATGAGAAGAATTCTTTTGTTTAGACGATAACACTCCCCACTCCCGATTTTTTGCTTACACATAAAAGATCCCTTGGTAGAAGCCAGTTATGTTTACAAAACAACTACCGGGTCTAAGCCTAGATCTCATGTAATCTTAGTTTTTTAAAGTACTTGCTCCTGTGTTGGCAAAGGTTTACCTGAGAAGCCACCAGAATGATGCTTTTACTAATTCAGAAAAACTTAATAAGCATTATCTGTATCTTCCTGGAAAGTTCTGTCTGTATAGTTCTGTAGTTTCTAGAGGCATGCTAAAGGCTGACTGGGTTAGTTAAACCTTTTGTGTAGTTAATATAAACATTCTAAAATCTGTGGTTGATGAAATAGTCCGTATTGTAACAATTTAAAAAATAATCTAGTATCCTGACATTCTGACTTGTAGAAAAAAGTCTGGGGAGATCTAAATGGCTTAATTTGATTCTTAGAATATTTGTCATTGTAAAACTACTGGTTTTTCTTTTGCAGATTTTCTTGTGAAACCTAGTAGAAAAAATTCTTGGAACAAACTTCATTTGGTAAGTTTGTTTCCCCTTATCCCCAACTCTCTCTGCTGTTTTGAGGCAGCCAGAACTAATTTACAGATTAATTTTGATGATGTGTTTGTCCATGTCCTTGTACACAATTAGATGAGCTCTTATATTTTTATTTTAATGTTAAATCTTTAAATATGGTGTTTTTTCATTAGGACTCAAAATTACCTTTTCCATATTTAACTGTGCCATAATACAATATACTGTGCCTGGAAATTTATATTTAAGATTGAGATTTAATGAGTTGTAATCTTATCCTTTGTTAAAAATAGTCCTTAACAATGTGGAGATCTTTTAAATTGAAACTTGATTCTTGTTTGAATTTTCTTTAATTGTTGTATATGAAAACCAAGGCCTCATTACTATACTTAGTGGTACTAATGTGATATTTAACTAGAAAACAAGTTCTAAAAAATTTTTAATTCTGTCCTCAGTGTGGATATTAATCCCGGTCCTGTCCTTTTCATAGACCTGTGTGTATCTGTTACTACCTAAGTCTTTATTACGGCCTCTCGTTTCTGCCATCTGTTATTTAGGGAATTATAATCTAATATTATTGAAAAGAGAAGTTGTTGCCTCGGTGGTGTTTTTAGCTCCAAATCATTCCTTCCTTCAGAACCTTTAGCATGGCATTTTAGGCTCTTCACAAATGGGTTTTAAACACATCTGCAACTAGTCACCTGTTTTCCCATATACCTACAGCACCTTTTGCTGTAGCCACACTGGCCTACTTACTGTCCTTAACATACTCTTCAGTGTGCCTTTTTTTTTAGAGGGGTCTCATTCTTCAACTATGCAGTTCCTATTCCCTCTTTTTCTCAGTAGCTCACAATTGTGCTAGTTCAACTATTAAAAACTGGAGTGTTCCACAAAGCTTTACTTGAGTACCTGGATCGGAATAATTTCTTTGTCTTTTACATCACCATGGAATTATATTCCTGTATCTGTTATCAAACACTGCTTATTTGTCACCCCACAGGATTGTGAACACTTTGAAGGCAAGAACTGCCCTCTTACTTGAATTTCAATTCACATAAACATTTCCTAAGTCCTGGGATACCAGTGTCTTGTCACTATAATTTCATTTTAATTAGGACTGTTTTCTTTTTTGTAAGAATAAGGGAGAAAAATAGATTCTGTGGTTCTAATAGGGATTAGTTATAATCTTGTCGATTGAAGGTATCATTTTTTTCTATCTTTCTGTATAGTGAAGTATTTATATAGTATATATAATCTGTGTCTTTGTAGTCCAGGTTGCTCAGTATCTCACTTGGTTGAGTTATTGTTTACAAGTGTAAATTTTAGTTATTAAGTAAGAAATTGGGTAATCTCTCCTTAAGGAAGTATCTGAAAGATGAGATACCATGTTCAGTAGGAAAATTAAATGATGATATGCTTTGGTAAAAGTTTCTCAGAAGTCACATCCATGAGTGGTACTGACGTTGGAGCCCAGAGAAGCCTGCAGATCTGAGCTGTCAAATCTCATACATATATTAAGAAAAGATAAATCATTTAACTCTGATGGTTAGAATAAGAATCTTGTCCTTCATTTGGCCCCATGGGTCACACATTAGATTTTTAGAGAAGTAAATGTAATCCTAATGTATTACTTGTTTCTGCAGTATTTAATTTGTACATGGCCATAATAATATAAATGTTTATGGATTTTTAACTTTAGAATCATTACTAATTTTAGATAAGGCATCTAAGACTTATATTTACAAAAATAGAATGAAAAGTGTTATCTTCTTATCTGAAGAAACATGGTCCAGGTACGGAGGGAAAGATGTGAGATTATTAAATTAATTTTGATGCCAGGAAACATATTATTTGAATTACTATAATATAGGTCCTAGATTAAAATAGACTAAAGAGATATGACAATTAGATCCAATATATGATTCTAGACTGGATCTTTTATAGAGGGAAAAAATCAAAAGGTATAATTGGGTCAGTTGACCAAATTGTAATATACAAAGTAGATTAAAGTACTACTCCATCAATGTTAAATTTCCTGAATTTGAAAACTAGTGCTGTGCTTATATAAGAGATTATTTTTGTTCTTAGGAAGTGTAATTGAAGTAATAAGGGGTAAAGAGGCATGGGGTATACAACCCTCTTTTAAATGGTTCAGAAAAACTAAGTAACTGTGTGCATATTTACATATGCTCACAAATATGTGTGTGTGTGTGTGTATAAAGAGGACAATGGTTAGAACTGTCCTATCTAAATTCTTTGTATGTAATGGAATATCGTACTTAATGAATGATTTAAAAAGTGCTTATTTCTATATTCCAGTAACTATACTAAGCACAATATATACATTATCTTTTAATCCTCACAACTCTTTGTTGCAGCTGTTATTCTTGTTTCACAGATGGAGAACAGGGGCTCAGAGAGGTAGCATTACTTGCCCGTAAGGTCATGTTATGGCTAAGGACTTATATCTCATCAGTCATGTATATGGCTAAGGAATTATATCTCATCGGCCCTCAGAGCCATTGTTCTACATCTTTGATTGTTTCCTAGATTGAGATTATTATCTTCACACTTTATCTTAGATTAAATGAAAACCTTCCATGCAATATTATTTTGAGTTTCTTTTTCAAAAACTTTTGTAGGAAAGTTTTTTTCCTAATTGCAAATGTAAAGTAATTCTAAAAGTATAAAAACCCATAGTCCTTACTACCACTTTGTTAACAGTCATTGTACCATTGTTCTGTACATGTAGAAACATACTTCATAATTAATACAAGTAAGTCATATGGGTACTTTTATTTTAACCTTTTAAATTACAGAACATTAAAACTTCTACCAAGTTAATAACTGTGTGTTGGTGAATTATTTTTCATAGAAGAAAAAGTATGTGTAGTCTTTGGCAATAATGATCTCATTCTCTTTTAAAAAGTGTGTTTCTTTTCACTTAGTAAATTTATTTTTACGAATCAGTGCTGCAGAAATAATGAATCATACAGAGATATAGGCAAAGATCATTATTACAGATTTTTCTTATTATAATAGAAAAGTGGAAATAACCTAAATGTCTCAGCAATTGAATGGTTAAGTTATGATATGGTAATATAATGGAATACTGAGGAAGGATTTGATACATTAACTAAAGAAAAAAGATGTGGAACAATGAATACAGTATGATCCTCCCTCTCAATTTTTTGGTAAATTTGCATACAAAGTGTTATAAATACAAAGAATTTTAAATTAATTAACAGGAGTTGTACTTACCTGTAGATGAAGGGCAGCAGAGAGTGAGAAAGGAACTTCTTGTTTAAAAAAAAAAAAAAACAGATTTATTAAGATATAATTCAGATAGTCTACATTTAACCCATTTAAATTATACAGTTCAATGGCAACTATCACCATGGTCAATTTTAGAACCTATTATCACTTCAAAAGAAACTCCATACCCTTTATCTGTCACCTCTCTTACCTTTTATCATCCCTAAGCAACCACTAATCCACTTTCTATAGATTTCCCTGTCCTGGACATTTCATATAATGGAATCATATGATACATGACCTTTTGTGAGTGGCTTCTTTTACTTAGCATAATGTGTTCAAGGTTCATACATATTAAAGCATATATCAGTATTTCATTCCTTTTTATGGCTTAATAACATTCCATTTCTGGATATATAACATTTTGTTTATCCATTTATTCATCAGTGGACATTTGGGTTATTTCCACCTTTTGATTATTTTGAATAATGCTATTATAAATGTGTGTACATGTGTTTGGATATATGTTTTCGTCTCTCTTGGGTAGCTAAATACATAGGAGTGGAATTGCTGGGTCCGATGGTAGTTCGATGTTTAATTGTTTGAGGAACTGCCAGACTATTTTCCAAGGAGGCTGCATGATTTCACATTCCCACCAGCAATGCATGAAGGCAGTTGTTTACTTTTTACACCTGTATTTTAGATTTTATTAGACTAACATTAATAACACAATTCTTCCTTTTGTGGTGATAGTATAATTATAACTCTAGGACCCAAGTTTTGCCAGCCAGTTGCTGAATATTTCTTAAGGATTGGTCATATCTGCCCTTTATAGTTCTATAAGGACCTTCAGCAGCTACTTAATTCATATTGGTTGCAGAGTTACTTATGATCTTGGCTTTTTCTTAACATCTTGGGCTTCTATAGAAAGTTTATCTTTCCTAAGATGCTTAAAGCAGCACCTCTTACTTTGAACTGTTTTTATGTTTTTATAACTGCCCTGGTGACCATAAATTCTTTAATCTTTGTTAGCCTCGACATTTAGGCCTTTACCTATTACTGTCAGTTATATTCCAGAATACCTTTCACATCCTTATTCCAAATCAAGCCACATTCCTCCTTCCTGTAATTCTCTCTGGATTCTATTTTTATTCTTTTTGTTCTTTGATCCAGTTATTACACAGTAACCAGAATGATCTTAAAATCAAATCATACCACTCTGCTGTTTAAAACCGGTTAGTGGCTCCCTATTGTACTTGGAATGTAGTTTATACTCCTTACTATTTACATGTTCCTTCTCTTGTACATTTCTTCACCTTTAAGTTGGACCACTCCTCTTTCTGACTCAGCACATTTTCTCTGTACTGGTTTCCTCCTTTTAATCCTTCAGAAATGCCAGTCTCTCCTTTGTCAAGTAGCACATGCTATTTGTTCACTGTACCAGAAGCTTGCCTTGCTTCACCTTATCTGAAGTTAGACTCCCATACCCCTGCCCTTCATCCCATCTCTGTATCAGCTTCTTGTTTATTTCATTCACCACATTTAGCCCAATTTGTGTCTGTCTTCCACACTGGAATATGCTCTTTTTAGTGCAGGAACAAGCACAGTGTCACATTGTCTGACACATACTAGGTTCTCAGGTAATTGTTGAATGACTGAAGTACAGCACACCATTTAGAGTTTGTATTTGGTGTAGAAATGGTAGTTGTCCTTTCTGAGTAACAACTATTTAAATTGAGTGAGACTTTTAATTCTAAGTGGCAAATCTTTGTCTTGGTATTTCTGTATTCATTAAAAAATTGGGCTTGACTAGGAAGATACCTAATGTGGATATGTCTGCTGATTAAGAATTAACTTTGAAAATGGAATTTGATTTCTAGTTCCATGTCACTGCAGGTGAGTACATTTCAGTTGGGATAGCGCTAACTCTGTGATGCCTGTGAGAGTTTTTCTTTAAATTTTGCTAAAAAAAAAAATAATTTCTTGAAAGACACATGCATAGGGATATGTTTACTGTACAAACCACTGTTTTTTTGACAGTTAAAACTTAAATTAGGTTTTCAGTAACTGGGGGTTTTGAGGTAGAAGAATTCCTGTTATTTTTAAGAAAAACTTTTATGTGAAAATTTCAAGTGTATAAAAGTAGAGAAAATAGTTTACTAAATTTGCATTAACTTATTGGGCTTTAAAAATTATCAACTTGTGGCTCTTTTTGTTTCATAGACACTTATTCTGCCTTCTCCTTGATACATCACTTCATCTGTTTGTATTTCAAATTTATACATAAAAGGAACTTAAAAACATAATCACCAAAAAAAAAAAACCCACCCTCATAAGCACAACAACATTGTCAATTATATAAAAATTAATAAGTTTCTTAATATCAAATATTTAATATCTGGTCAGATTTCCCTAAACGTCTTAATTTATTTTTATGCTTTCAATCAGGATCCAATAAGATCCATATATTGTAGTTGGTTGACATGTCACTTAAGTCTCTTTTAATCTGTAAGTTTCCCCTTCATCTCTCTCTTTTCTTGCAGTTTATTAAAGAATGTAGGCTATTTTCCTGTAGTTTTCCATATTTCATTAGCAGTTATAAAATGGTGATACCTATTTCTCTCTTTCCTCCTTTATGTATTAGGCAGTATACTCCCCTTATCAACTACCTGATTGTGCAGAGGTTCAGTTTATATAGGAAAAGCAGGATAAATACTAATTCTTTCCCCTTATTTTTAATAATTTTCAAAAATGGGAGGTTGATTATTTAGCATCTTCCAGTGGTGACCAGTGAGAGAGAGAGAATCATTATGACTTGTATTTAAATACATTGAAACTCAATCTGTTGCACATACTACTTTTGTTCAGATTATTCCATATTTGGTCACTGGGTCTGTTCAGGTTGGCTCCTGAGTCCTTTCAATATAACCTTAATAGTTTTCGATAATTTCCTTGCTTTCCAACTTAATAACGTGTTCCAGAATCAACCTGTACATTACCTGTTCTAGACTGGGAATTGGCTATTTCTCATTAGCACTGGCTGCTTCTGAGGTGGGAATTAGTCTTTATAGTCTAGATGATTAGAATGCTCATTGCTGTTGGATTGGTCTTATAACTTTTTGCAGTAAGATTAGTTTTAATATTTCATGGAAGACTTTGATTATAGTCATACTCTTCACCTTTTTACTGAGCTATATAAGTCATATCACATAAAACTCACCTCTTTAAAGTATGCATTTCAGGATTTTATTGTATGTCTATAATGTGCTAAATCACCACTATCTGATTCCAGAACATTTTCGTCATCCTGCAAAGATTCTCTGTACCCACGAACAGTCACCCCCTATTTCTTCCTCAGCCTAACTACTGACAACCAGTAATCTACTTTGTCTTTATGGATTTGCTTATTCTAGACATTTCATATAAATGGAATTGTATGGTATGTAGTCTTTTGTGCCTGGCTTCTTTCACTTAGTGTAATGTTTTTATAGTTCATCCACGTTGTGTCATGTATCAGTATTTTAGACCTTTTTATTGTTGAATAATATTCCATTGTGTGGATAATACCACATTTTGTTCAGTCATTTTATCAGGTGATGGATATTGGGTTGAACATTTGGGCTGTTTCTACTTTTTGGCTATGATGAATAATGGTGCTATGAACATTTGTTTGCAAGTTTTTGTGTGGATATATATTTTCTTTTCTCTTGGGTATATAACCTGGAGTGGAATTGATGGCTCATATGGTAACACCGTAAGTTTTTAAGGAACTGGCCAACTGTTTTCCAAAGAATTTGTACCATTTTCTGTTCTCACCAGCAATATGTGAGTGTTTCAAGTTCTCCACATTCAGCCTACGTTTTGGACGTTGATATCTTCATCACTGAAATTGCCTTTTGAGTTTTCTGTTTTGCAAAACATATCAAATTTACTTCTATTTGTCTGAAATATAGCAGTTGGAATGTGTTTGATACTATCATTAGAAACGCAATTCTAAAACAAATACCTCTTGCAAAACATTAGGACAGGTTTGTTTGTTTGTTTTTAAGATTCATCCAATAGGTGTTTCTTAGTAAAATTGAGTTCCATGACTTTTATCTATCTATCTGTCTGTTTGCCCTGTCTGTCTGTCTGTCTATCTATCTATTTATTTGTAGCGCCTACAGCTCCTGATATTCCAAGGTGGTCTCCCATCCAAGTACTAACCAGGTCCGACCCTGCTTAGCTTCTGAGGTCAGACGAGATTGGGCATGTTCAGAGTGGTATGGCTGTAGACGACTTTTATTTTTTAATTTTTTTTGTAGTTTTTTTAAAAATTATTTTTATTTAGTTTCAAGTATACAGTATATTGGTTAGACATCTATATGGTTCATAAAATAATCCCCCCAATTGCACCCTCCCTCCCCTGACCCTCTGCCTAGCCAATGTCTTAATGCTAACTGCATTCCCTATGCCGTGCTCCCCATCCTTGTGACCATCCATCAGCTACTAATTTGTGACTCCATTATATCTGGATTTGTGTTCTCTTCTCTCATATGGCTTCTGCTTCTTTGTTTTCCCATGGTGTCTGCCTTTCCCTGTCTGTTTCTACGTACTAAGAAAAGCTCCTAAGTCTCCCGGTCTTAGTGTGGATTTGTGAAGTAGGTGTCCAGTGGCACAGTCCTGAGAAGTGGTTCAGCTACAGGCTAAACTTAGCCCAAGCCTCTACCACTCCAGGGCCACCTGTTAAGATTCAGCCAGCAATCCACAGATACTGTGCTTATAGTTGCCTCAAAAGGCCACACCAAAAACCGAGGCTGCCTCCATTGTGAGTCTCAGCAAGGAGCACCTGACTCACTGAGGACACACCTGCATGTGGCTTTGGTGGGACTGCGAGTTGGGGGAGGCAGGGTTTCAGGGAATCCTCTGGGCGGAGTGACCTCTGTTATCTAGCCTGATGACATCATGCCTATAGTGGTTCTGTGTCCGTACCCTGGGCAGGGGGAGGGCTCAGCAGGGAACAATGGATGCCACCTGCACTTCTGTCCCCAGTGAGTCTCGCCTTGGCCCTCACTCCAGCAATGTCTCCCTGTAAGTCCCTGGTATCCCTTATGTGCAGCCGAATTGGCACTAGTATTCAGAGCGAGGAGGGTCCATCACCGCAAAAATCTGCTCGCAGATGCGGCCCCTTTAAGAGGCTTCTGCTGCTGCCACAGCCTCCGTCTCAACTAGCCGCTCGGGACTGGGCAGCCCTGCGTCCTCGCCCCGTCCTACCTTCTGCAGAGTGTTTTCTTGGACTTCTTTCTAATTGTATGGCTTGTTCCTCTAGATCCCAGATGATTTTTCCTTGCTGCTGCTCCTTGTTTCTATCACAACTTTGATTTGTGACAGAACAGAGCCTCTATCATCTACACCATTTTTTTTTCTCCCAGTTCCATGACTTTTAATTCACAGTTGTCTTCTTCAGATCTAGAATAGTGCCTGGAATATAATAGGTATTGAATAAATATTTATTGAAATGAATGAATAAAAGATAATTTTATGCCAATTGGTTCTTGAGCTAGGTCAATACACAGAGGTTTGTTTTGGGCTTGAAGGGTGGTAAGGATGATGATGCTGATTTGGTTTGTCACTGAACAACTTAGTTTTTCTAGTTCTTCCTCATCCTTCCAGCCTCTAAACAATGGAGTCCTTGGTCTTCTGTACTTGCTCCCAAATTAACTAGCTTTAATGCCTTCCACACATTTATGTCTCTCACATTCAAATTAATATCTCTAGCTTCCCTCTTCATTTCCAGACTTGTTTATTCAGTGTTCTACTTGGTATCTTTAATTGGATATCTAATAGGCATCTTAAATATGGCAAGTCTAAAACAGAACCTCTGATTACCTCTTCCCCCTTTCGTACCTCGCATAGAGTGGGGAATCCATTTTTTTTAATGGTCTTCCCTCATCGGTAAATGAGAATCCTTGCTTCTAGTTGCTGAGGCCAAAAAGTTTGACTTCTCTTTTTCTCTGACCTAATTCATTAGCTAAATCTTATATAATTTCAGGATCTCTCCAGAATCCAGCAATGTCCTACCATTTCTATCACTGCTACTTTGTAGTGATTATTGCCTATTGTCTTTATGCTTCCTCCTGCACTCCTAACACCACCCCCTGCCCACACCTCCCGCAAGCAGTCTAGCATATTCCCCAACCAGGGCCCTCTTTTAAAATAAGTCATTTCATGCCAGTTCTCTGCTCACAACTGCACAGGGTTCCACATGTTCTGGGCCCTGCTGCTTCATCGATGTCCTCTGTTCCCTCACACTGCTTTGAGAGAGCTTACTTTCGATATTGAATCCCAGACCCCCTAAAATATCCTGTATTCATGGAAGTTTAGCAAACTAGAAATGCTGGCTTTGCATAAAGTTAATCTTTTTTTTTAAGCAACTTAAAGATGAAGCTACTGTTCTTACTAACCTATCTTTGAGTTTCTGGTTGAGTGTTCTTCCTCCACCTTTTGTTTATTTTAAAAACCTGGTTAATGTATTAGTACTGTTTATGTGAATTTTCAGATAAGCATAGAATATTGAGGCAATAAGGCAATTTTTTTTCATATTTTGCTTAGTAAGCTGGTTTGGGTCCCATAGATAGGGAGAATCCTTTTTGAATTTATAGATAAAACATACTGTAATATTATAAAAATGTTTTTCTGCTTATAGGTTAATTATTGTTTTATTCTTTTCATCCAAGGTTTATAACATTTTTTATATTACTATCAACTTTAGGAATATGAGCCTTTGTTAACGTTTTTGCCCAAATAGGTTAGGACCAGGGCAATTTTCACAAAGGTATATGGAGTTTGGATTTGACCTGTGGGAACTGGCTGGGTAATAGCTCTTTCTTGGCTAACTCTGGTCGGGTGTTTGGGTCTGTGTATATGCAGTTTCTTTAATTAGGGTGTGGCCAAGTAGGGGGGAAATCGCCAATTTGTTCCTTTTTTCCTTTTCTTTTCTTTTTAAAGGTCCAGGCATAAAGGAAAGAAAAGCTTTGCCAGGCGTTGAAGAAGGGACAGGGATCTGTCCTCCTAATCTGGGCCTCCTGTCATGGTAAGTACAAGATAAATAACAAAAAACTTGGAATTGAACTCTGTCCCGACAATTAAGTGAACATTAATATGTTTATAGTTACCCATTTTTGTTCTAAGAAATTATTTCATCTTTCCTTTCCCAGAACTCTCTCCTTCTTTCCTTTCTTTTATCGTTTACTTAGTAGTAATAATTATAGAGTATTCTAGTATACTAGAGCAGTTTCATTTTATTAATTTTAGTTCCGTGAGTTAGATGTTGTCTCTTTGCAGTCAGATAGTAAATGAAGTCAAGACTAAAAGCTATGATTCTTGGACTCCAGTTTTTTTTTTTGTTGTTGTTGTTTCCTGGGAAGGATGCTGTAGCAAAAACTGTTTGTCTGAGAGACAGAGAATTACGATACGGTCATACACATATTCGTTATTAATTTACCTTTCTGGATAGAGACAATCCGCTGCATTCTTTGTTCAATTTAAGGAAGTATTTTTATCCTAGAGAAGGTGAAGCAGCTCTGCACACCCTGCCTACATCTTTGACTAAAAGCATCTTATGGACGTTTCAGTGACTTGTGGGCCATTCAGGGCTCAGGCTCGGCCCATGCAGAGAAGATGAAGCAATGAGCCAGCCACATTTTTATTAATCCTGAGAATATGTAAATAGCCCTTTAAGTCTTAAAAAAGAATGGTCCTCTGTAATATTGTCTTGCTTCTACCTTGTGATGTTTCCTAGATGCAAACCATTTCATGCTGGTGCACAAGGAAGGAATTGAAAAGGCCATGTTAATTTCAAGCTTCATTAGGGACATGGGTGGAAAATGGATTTCAAAATTGAAAACAAACTAAAACAGAAAAACTAGTTGTGCAGAAATGTCATATTAAAAGGAGGAGAAAGGTAACTCATCTCAAGCTGGGCCAATATTTTCTTCATTTATGGGCATAACAACTGTGTATCCTAGACCTAAACACTGATGAACTTTTAATGTTATGTCTCTAGACTATATTTTATTGGTTTTCCCACAGTTTTTAATGAATTGAAAAAATGTTTGCCTGATATTTATATGGTGTATATGCCAGTGCTAATGAATAGCAAATGATGAGCTTATGAAAGCAGCTATGTTGTGTACTGAGGGGTTGTTCTTCATTGTATACCACATAGCTAGCCCAGAAACAATGTGGTCCTCATCTTGGTGCTGCTGGAGTCTCTGTGGTGCCCTGTAGACAGTCCTCCTGGTGGGCTGGAAATGCTTCTTTGTGCAGTAGTTGGGGAGCAGTATGGCCATGTGTCTTCAAAGTTTTTTTTTCACAAGCTAGCATTATAACAGGTTTTTACAAGTACTCTTTTACGATTCTACCACCAAAACCCATGGTTGTATTCATTTCTAACTAGTCCAGTGTCCATATGTATATTTTATGTAGTTAGAGTTAAAGCATAATTGTTTCTATTTTACTAATTATTAAATGAATTAAACATTTTCCCATGTTGATTTATTGGTTCCTTATGTTCATTTCATTATACATAATATTTTGCAAGTTGTTGGACCATTGATTTAATTAATATTAATTAACATATTCTATTGTTTTAGCATTTAGGTTGTATGTCCTTAATTCTTACTTTTTGTGTAGAGAATTCAGGGGCACTGAGTTTCCTTCCCTCTCCCCTTTTAATGCTTACCTCTGTACCAATTTGAGTAACATCTTTTCTCATATTTCTAAAGGTCTTAAATGAGATTGAAACCTCTCTTTTTTGGGAGGTTAAGCATTAGGAAAATATGTTTTCATGGCCTGGTATGGAAAATCTCAAGCTATACAAAGGGAGAATGGTATAGTGATCTTATATATGTGTGTCAGTCAGCTACAGTAATCATCAGTTCATGACCACTTGTTTCTTCTAATTCTCCCACTCCCACCTCTTTGGATTATTTTGAAACAAATCTCAATCATTATAACATATGCATGAACTTTCAGGACTGTTGCCTGTAACCAATCAAAAGTATAACAAGGGAAATTGTATTTTTGATTGTCTTCAAATACTAGTCTTGCGAGTAGTGACTGGAATTAACAATGGTGCTGATAATTAACTTTCACTTTTACATTTTGCTAAGTGTTCCTACACATATTTCACTCTTAGGTGTAGGTAGAGTTTTTTATCCTGGGATGCTGTATTTGAATTTAGTTAATAGGTATTTTGAGTCATCTCTTCCCCATGTTCTTTAAATATATATCTTTAATGTTGACTTCCCCTCTCAGGTGTGGACTTATCTCTCTTACCTGCATAGGTCAGTCAATAGCAGAAACTTGTCTGGAACTGTGGTGACTGATCTTTTACAAGATTTTTGTAGGTGACTCCACTGACCTTACGGAGCTGGTGGAGACTTTAATAAGTGCCAGATACTACAATGCTGGTATTTCTCAGCAATACCAGGAAATCGACTTCATGGAATACATTCTCTCTAGTACTACTAAATTACTGTTTATAGCCTAGGAAGAATTTGTTTCCAGGCCTCTTATCAGGCTATCACTTGCCAGTTTTGTTCCCTTTGTCTCCTTCTAACTCCTTATTCTATCAGTCATCTCAAGTTTGGCCTCCATGTTTACCAATAAATTCAGAAACTGTAATTAATTACGTGATTAATTCAGTTTATGTTTAGCCAAGTAATGTTTTTTGAATCACTATTCTTCTAGAAAGTCAATGTGTAGTTTATGCTGTTAATTAAATCCTTGGGAATTAAATGCATTTTTACGTACAAGAGGGAAGAAAAATCAGTTCCTAATAAGCCTTACAGATAATATGAACTGAGACAATCTTTTAAAAAGAGCATTTATTTTATTTGACTATGAAAAATTATTATTTCATGCTCCTGTATTGCTGGTCTGATTTTCAGTTCTCTTATGTTGAAAATCATTCGTTCCATTTTTACTTTTTTAGTAGCTGCTGTGGTTATATACATTGATCTGGATTAGCACTCACATGAATGTGCCAGCAAGAATAAAATGGTGTATAGCATCTATAGTTTTCTTTTTTTAAGCCTGTTATATTATTATAGTTCTGTGTTATTTAAAGATCAGTGTTTTACTGGTCAAGGAGTCACTTAAATAATGGATACCTCTGTAAAGTGATCTTGAAAGAGAATAAAACTTTGGGCTTTATACATTTATGTGAGTTAAAAAGTTAAGGTGATGCTGAGAAGGCATGTTTACAGTGTCTTTTATGTAATTATTTTTAAAAGCTTTTCCTCACATTTTTTAGCATTTTCTACCTATCCCATGTTGGTTTATGAGAAAAACCTTCCTAAATTCAAGATTCCTCATATCTTTTCTCTTTAGTTCTAAATATAGTCAATGTTCTTTTAAGTCAAGAGCTATCTCTTAAGAATGGAAATAGAATTGGTTAAAAAGATAACACGTGTAGGAAAATGAGTTTCTTTCATATATGACTTATGTCCTGTATTATTACTTCACCTAATTATTGCCCTAAGAGGAAAAGAGTGGAAAGGGATGAAAAGAGAAAAATTCTATGATGTTCTAAATTACAGCAGCCTGAGAGTGAGAGAAAGAAATAGGAATAGTTATCTAGTTAATAGCTGTGGGCTAACTAACAAGACTGCTTACATTCCTGAATGTGAGTTGGAACTTTGAATCAACCTTCAGGCATCTGTTAGCTAGCTGACCACTAGATGCCACAACATCCTGCATATGCATGAACTTTCAGGACTGTTGCTTGTAACCAATCAAAAGTAGTAAATATTTCTTTACAGACAGTGCTCCTATCATAGAACTGCCTGGTTTCACTTTTTCCTCTCCGCCCCGCACCCCCGCCCCCGCCATTCGTAGCCAATATAAATTTTTTGAAAACAACCTACGTCTTTCTTCCCCAAAACAATGTATAAAAGCACCAGTCAACTCCAGGATGGTGGGCATATTGCCTCCTCCACCTAGTGCTGCTGCTGGTGGTTTAAACTTCATGCTCTAGGACTGGTTCTTTTCTGGCTAGTGTATTGAGCCAAATAAACCCTTTCTTTCACAAAAGCTTTCGGCTTTGAAAGATTTTTTGTGTTTGTTTAGCAGGCATGAAATGGAATAAATTGACATAAATCTTTTCTTCTTACAAGTTATTTAGATGCTTATAGGAGTGGAGCCATTTTATAAACCTTTTACACCCTAAGTAATTATATTTTTGGAGGCTCCAAGCAAGATCACATCAACCTTTCTAAAATCTGTTAACTTCATAAATGTTATTTTTGGTATAAGAAACAATATATTTTTATACTTTTGCTTTTAGAATTTATCAGCTATAATTTCTTGACAATCATGGTGAATACCTAGTGGTCCCAGGGAAGTGACACTATTATGATTTGTTTTCAAATATAACAAAAGTATTTAATAATAAAATTTTATAATTTTTGTAGCATTTCATGAACCATTTATAAAATTATTACAATTTTATTTGAAGCCACTAATTTCTTTCTACATTTTAAATATCAAACTTTTAAAAAGGTCCTTAGAAAGTTTGTGCCTCAACATAAAGTAACCCCTTAGAGGGGATGAAATAGGCCCATTCATCTGGTAGCAAAAATGCTGTTTTAATGAGTGGTAGATGGGTGAGTGATTGTTATTCAAGTCTCTGTGTGGCTCTACCTGTTACAGATTAGCAGTAGGAGAATGGTTTTAGAGAAAGCCTGACTTCAGATGATACAGCTTTAATCGGTATTTAATACTGGAGTATAATGGAGCAGCAGTACTCAAACTCTTTGGTCCGAGGACCTCTTTTTATAGTTTTAACTTATTGAGGACCCCAAAGAGCTTTTGTTTATATGGGATATTTCTGTCTTTATTTACTATATTAGAAATTGAAACTGAGAAATTTTTTAAATGTTTATAAATTCATTTAAAATAATTAACTAATTAAATATTAACAGAAATAAGATTTTTGATGAAAAGCATTTCCTCATTCAAAAATAATGTAAAGTGTCATCATTTTACATTTTTACAAATCTCTTTAATGTTTGGCTTAATAGATAGCCAGATTCTAGTATCTACTTTTGCATTCAATTTGTTACAGTGTATTATTTGAAATATATGAAGTAAATCTAGCCTCAAAGAAATATGAAATTAGAAAAAGGAAGTGTATTTTAATATTATTTAGATGATTATGTGTATACTACACCAAAATTTGATGTGTAATAGTTCTTTAAAGGTTAGAAAGATTAGTTGCAATATGGAATCTGAACCATATCAGTGAACTTTTTATATTCTGTTACATTAAAACCATAGGTTTGTCTTGTACTTTAAATGGGTCTTTTATTTATGCATGATTTTGTGATATCATGCATTGGTCATTTTGAAAATAATGGCTCATTGAATAATGCAGGTCTTCCAAATATAGACATATTTTTCTACATAACTTCTTTCAAAAGTCACATTTTAATATTACCACTGATCTCATTAGAAAAGTCTTAAGTATTGGGAAGCTGTGGAGTTCATGGTGGCAGATGACAGCTTTCTAAAATTTTAATTTTCACATAAAAGCTTTGTCATTGGCAACTAATAATGTCATTTGGAGAAAAGATCTGCCAAATGCTTAAATCTGAATTACTGTAGTTTTTCAGTTTTTCTTTCAATTAAAAATGGTATGTAAAGGGATGAAGAAGTACAGGTTGCTAGTTATAAAAACAGTCATGAAGATGTACAATACAGTATAGGGAATATAGTCAGTAATACTGTAATAAATGTATGTTGTCAGATGAGTACTATATCAGGATGATCACTTCAGAAGTTATATAAATGGCTAATCACTATGTTTTATATCTGAAGCTAATATAATATTGTATGTAAACTGTAATAGAAAAATAAAAAATTTTAATGGTACTTAATGAAAAAGTGGCTAGTTCAGCCTGTAGCTGAAACAGTTGTACAAATGCTTTACCTTGAAACAACCATAATACTTCAGTATGCAGCAAAATGTTTCATGTGTATTTCTGATACAAAAAAAAGACTTAAGGGTCAAGATTTAATAAAATTTATCATTTTTCCCTCTGCTTTATCAGGGACATTCTAAGTGAAATTGGCACCACTGCCTTGATTGTACTAAGGTGCTAGCAGTCTTACCCACTGTTAGTACAAATACAAATATAGTGAAAAAAGGCAAAGATTGTTTTAGTATTCTTGTGAAGGTGGTTTTACCTCAGAGAGCCCCTGAAAGCATCTTAGAATCTGTAGACCTCACTTGGAGGACCACTGTAGTAGGTATTGCAGTTTTATGATTATATTGCTATTGGATAAAAAGTGTTGTTTATAGGTAGAATTTTTCTTTCTTTCTTTGAGATTTAAAGAATTATTGCAATTTTGATAGATAACATATGCAGAAATGTCCACTAACTAGTGGTTATAATTTTTAGCATGATATCACTTAAGCATGATATGCCTTTTGCTCTTATGAAGTTTGCTGTGTAAATAGAGTGCATCATAATTTACACTTGGACTTTCTAATATATTACTTCTTTCCCTGTCTACCTATACCATAAAAATACATAATATAAAATATTGCTATTTTATACAAGTTAGTTCAGTTCATGTGCCATTTAGATTAGAATTTACTGCTGCTGCTTTTGAAATTGCCTTAATAGGAATTATTTTGTTACATAAGACATATTAAACTAGGGATAGTGGTTCACACATTTTCATTTTGAGAAATTCAGTTCTTAAGCTTCCATTAAAAACAAAATAAAACAAAACCTTACTTTAACGGAAATTTCACATATAACCAAAGTAGTAGACACAGTGATATAATTGATGCAGGACAGGGCAGATTTCCCAGAGTGAGGAGGAGACCAAGCCCTGCACCAAGAGGGTCCTTTGGTGGAGAGTGTATGGATGAGATGGACCCCAAATTCAGTTTGGATATCATTCTTTAGTTCCCATTTCCTTTGATATGAACATACAGTCAGGAATGAGAAAGGAAAGAGTATGTAGCTTGAAAGACCTGCAGGCTCCCAGCCTTTAATCCATAGATTCCCCGCCTTTAATCCATAGGTTCCCCATGGTTTTAGCCATAGGGAATGAATGACTTTATTTGTATAGGGCAGCCACTTAAAGACACTGTTGTTCTTGTTTCCCCTTCCACAGGTGTGGGGAAATAAGTTGTTAGTAATCCTAGTAGAACTCTTCCTTTGTTCTGAAGGTGTCATCCTGGTCTGGCTGCAGGAACCATCAGCATATTGCAGTCTCTGGATGTAGCTTGATTAACACTCCTCTCAACATTGTATTGAACCCCCATTTACCCAGTTTCATCAGTTATCGCTCATGGACAGTCCTATTTCATTTTTGCCCCATTCACATCCTCTTTACCTTTCCCTCTCCAATTATTTCGAAGCAAATTCCAGACATCACATCATTTCATTCTTAAATAATTCAGAATGTATCTTTCAGAAATAAGAATTAAAGTTACAAATTAAAGACAAAACAGAACCACTATATCTTGGTTTCTCTTATAAGTAATGTACTAACAACTTATTAGTACTTAGTATAAATGTTCTTATAACTTTTTCATTTTTTTTTCTTTTTGCATTGCTGTGTTCTCTGACTAAAGGCATTTAATATATTGGGTGGAAGACTTTTGGGGATGAATATTTCTTGAGTTTTCTGCCTGTTCACCTTGGTTACTGGACTCTCATTGTGCTTACACTATTAAACATGGCCAAAAAAAAAAAAAAAAAACCCAAATATGGATGACTAGGAGCTTTGAAATTATTTAAAGGTTTTGGGTTTTCCTAGGATGAAGAGACTCGACACAGTCTTGAGTGCATCCAAGCCAATCAGATCTTTCCCAGGAAGCAGCTGATCCGGGAGGATGAGAATCTTCAGGTAATCACAGGCCACTTTTGATTATAAAATAAGTATTTAGCAGGTTGATAATGTAGCAGAGCTAATGATTTGAAGTAATAGACTATATAACGTCTATGTTTTTTTCTAAACCATGCACATAAGTAGAAATGCAAGCTAGAAAACATCTCACTTAGACTTCTTTCCTGAGAATTCGCTGTTTGAGATGAATATGTCATTCCTTCATTAGTCTGTAATTTGAAAAACTAGGTGTATTTGAATTTTGTGGATATAAACCCATCCTCTTCAGGTCTCTTTACTACTTATACATTGTTTTAAGTTCGAGTGACAGAGGATTTATCATTTATTCACCTGACCTGTGTTTGAAGACTTTGCTTTACTGCTTCAGAACTCTGAAGGGTTTCTTCTTCCATTTTGAAGGTTCCTTTCCTTGAACTTCATGGAGAAAGCACAGAATATGTGGGCCGTGCTGAGGATGCCATCATTGCCCTTTCTAATTACAGACTTCACATCAAGTTTAAGGAGTCTCTTGTTAATGTAAGTGATTACCAACTGTTCTCCCACTAAAATAGATAGAGAAAGGGAAGTCAAAAAACTTGTTCATGGTCTCAAAGAAAGGAATATTATACAGGGTTGGGTGTGAAAACACTGTGTGCTCTGCTTTTCTGTTACTTTATTTAGCACCCAGGGGACAATAGGTTAGCAAGCATTTCTTACATCTGATTTAAAGTGATACACATAGTTGTCAGTAGAGGTGTCCATTGTTTTGTAACACTGAATGATTTGTGCCAAGTAATGCTGTATCATTAAGCTTTATAAAGGTGCAAAGGCTATATAGACTTTTATTCTTCAATCTTTAGTAGTTACTACTACCTCAGTTTAGAAAATTTCCTGGACTATAATATCAAATGATGAGATGTACTTTAAAACTCAGTGCAGACTGTCATCATAGGATGAAGTTAGTCTAATGGCTTCTTAGTGGTATAAGTATAGATGTTAAATACAGTGTATATTTGCATAATAGACTATTACTGAAGAAAAGGAAGGCTCTCAATTCTCAAGAGTGCATTTACCCTTTTCAGTTATGTGGATATTCTCAGTGCACTGGTTCTTCCAGTGCATTGCCATTATAAATAGCTTTCAGTTAATGTGCCTTTCACCACAAAGGCACAAAAGTTCATGTGCTTCCACTAAATGAATGCCTCTCCAGCATTGTGCTTTTCTGCACTTTGGTTCTAGCGCAGAGAAGTGTGTTATGACATCTTAAAAAAGCTCACAACTATACTTTCATTCAGATTGTGTGTTTTGGGATTCATTTGGGATTCTTTGAAATATGTCACTTTTAAGTTCATTTTATTCGGTGTCCAAATGTTACCCAACTCCTCCCTCACATTCTTTTCTTTGTCAGAAGACTCAAATGGCTGCCATTTTCTTTGTAGTCTGCTTTTATTATTTATTTAGTATTTATTATATTCTTTGTAGGTAAGCATTTATATCCAGGAGCCATGTGGCTTGAATTCCTTTTGGCTTCTGGATTTGAGCTATGATCATAGCTATTATGTTAGTTTTCTGTTCATCAGCTAAAAATACGCATCAGATTCATCGAGGAAAGAAGCATGTTGTGTTTTCATTCCATATAGCACTGTGTTCAGAAGGGTCCATTTGGAATTGGGTGGTCATGATAGAAGGAGACAGGATAGAAACTCCTATAAAATCCCAGCAACCAGAAACTCCCCACCGGCTACTGTGAAGGTAATGACAGTAATACAATAGTCTCCACTTATCTGCATTTTCATTTAGCCATGGTGAGCTGTGGTCTGAAAATACCAAATGGAAAATTCCAGAAATAAACAATTCATAAGTTTTAAGTTGGGCACCATTTTGAGTTGTGTGATGAAATCCCATGCCATTCCCAGTGGCCCCAAAGTCCAAGAGTAGTGATGCCGGCAATTCATATATGCCAAAGAGGAGCCAGAGTGCTTCTTTGAAAAGGGATGTACAGTAGTCCACCCCCGCCCATCCTCAGGGGATTATGTGCCAAGGCTCCCAGAGGAAGTCTAAAATTGCAGATAGCACCGAACCCTGTATATACTATGTTTTTTCCTATACATACATACATATGATAAAGTTTAATTTATAAATAAGGCAAAGTAAGAGATTAACAATAACTAATAATAAAATAGAACACCAATAAAGATATACTGTAATAAAAGTTATGTGAATGGCTTTGAGGCCGTTATTAAGTAAAATAAGGGTTACTTGAACACAAACACTGTGATACTTTGGTGGTCAATCTGATCACTGAGAGGGCTACTAAATGAGTAATGGGCAGGTAGCATACACTGCGGATATACTGGAGAAAGGGGTGATTCATGTCCCTGGTGGGATGGAGCAGGACAGGGCAAGATTTTATTATGCTACTCAGAATAGCACATAATTTAAAATTTCTGAATTGTGTATTTCTGGATTATTTCATTTAATATTTTCAGGCCACAGTTGACCATGGTTAACTGAAACTGGAAAGCATGGGGTAGGGGACTACTGTATGTATAGGAAAAAACATTGTATATATAGGCTTTGGTACTATCTACTGTTTCAGGCATCCACTGGGGGTCTCAGAACATATCCCCCATGGGTAAGGGGGTGGGGGACTACTGTAACAAGCAGAATTGCCCAGTTTAATTTCGTGTTTAGATTGTGTTTAAATGATTGGATCGTTAAAATTGTACTTACATTGCATGTGGGGATGGTATAGTTTCATATCATTGCATTTTTCCATACAATAGTCCCCTATTTCTCAGCTTATTGGTTTATGGTGAAGTATTTTAGGGACTATTTTTAGATCTATTTGGAAATAGGGTCTTTTGTAGAGAAAGCATGGATCCAATCATGTCATTCACCAGCCTGAAGTCTTTCGGTGTTTCTTTACTACTTCTAAGATGAAATCACTTAGCATGGTATCAGACTCAGTGGTATATGATCCTTGGTCCCTGCCAGCTTATCTGTCTGTTTCCCTCTTTTCTCTCTTCTCCCCTTGGTGTTAGTAAAACTACCCTCCTTGGACTATTCAGCTATATCTTACACTTCTGAGTTCTTTCTCTTCTCTCTTGCCCAAGGAACTTCTCTTCGTCTGTCAAAATTCAATTCAGGTGATAACTTCTGTAAAACCTTTTTCAGTCCCAGTTCCCTCCCTGGCAGTTTTTGACACTCCTCTGGCTTCTTCCATATCTCGAACACACCTTTACAGCATTTATCAGATATCTTGCAATTTTTTGGTTATTCGTCTTGTATCTTTAGAATCTAGCATGTCTCCTCATACCATGATATTCAGTAAATATTAAGTGCATTGGAGTTAATATGGGTTTGAAATGGATATTAGACCATTTTTAAACTCCTTTTAGATTTAAAGCTCATTTTAAAACAACATATCTATGTGAATAGGCCTGTGTCATTGTTTCTAGCAATAGCTGGATAAGTAGGTTGTTTACTGGAATTGTTGGTCCCCCTTTGTGGTTGAGATACAATGTTGAAGAAAACTTACCACTGTTCTTATTTTTGACCCATTTCTTCACCTAAAAGTATTTTCTCATTTAGCATTATAACCCTCTAAGGCATAGAGCCTGCATGTCACTTATAAAACCCCAGATAATGGCTATGCACAGAAAGAAGATCGTGCAAGAGTATTTTGGCATTGCAGTGACTTTAAACATTTCAGATTGAGAGAGACTAGGACTTCTCCATACAAATAAGTTAATATATCACATGGCTGAGGTTCCTAAGACCCGTGGTTACTCCCAGAAACAGTGGCTCCTCCTGCACTAGATCCCTAATGGAGACCAGAGAGTTGGTGTTGCCTCTCCTGCCTTCCTTTTCTCCCTCAATGGATAAGTATTTCAGTAAAAAATGTGAGATTAAGAAACTCCTTTAATATTATTAAATCTAAATCAAACGTATTTGAACCATCAAAGCCCAAACGTGCCAGAATATATTGTGGCATGCCCCAGTTCGTGTCATTTTGCATGCTTTTAAATCAATATATATTTAGCACTTTAGAAAGTAACTTACTATCAAGTTGTAAATAGTTATGTGATATTATATGTTCTCTTAAAAATTTTTTCTTTTTGTGGTAAAATTGGTATCCGAGATTACATTTTTCTGGTGTACAACATAATTCGATATTTGTATGCACTGCATAATGATCACCACTCTGTCTAGTTACTATTCATCACATACATTCTCTTAATTTCACAGCACATTGAGTGAAAGGTCTCTATAGACTTAGATACCATAAACATCATTACTTTAATCCATTCACATTCACTGGATACCAAGTTTTCAATTCCTAGGATCAAAGAACCTTTGTAGTAGAGTTCATTAGTAGCAGGTAAGATAATGAATCACTCTCATTCTGTGCTTTGCCCAAACTATATTTTTACATATATAAAAGTATATTTCTTTGATGCTCAGCTAATTTATAAACAAGTAAGTGTTCAAATGGAATTCATGAAAGTTTAAAACAATTTTTGTTGTGTAATTCAATAGACCACCTCTCAATCTACTGCTTCTGAAATCCCAGTAAGTAGCATGAGAAACCTAGGCATTTTTTGCACATGTGTTGTGGAACAGATTGGCTTTGAATGTCAGATGCTCACCTTGCAAATCAGCAAAATGTATCCTCTCTGCATGAGTCCCTTCCCTTTTACTAGACAAAGTTCTAGTGGTATGTTATAATGAGAACAATTTGTGGGGTGAAGATAAGCCCCCACAGCTTGTATATAAACAGATGGAATTGTGACTATCAGCTAGAAATCATTTGTAAAAATTAACGTTAGTATTTAAAAGAACATTAAAACTTTGTTCCTAGGCTGATCTGTTAGTGCTTCTTAGGAAAAAGGTAGAAGTGTAGCAGATAGAAACACCATTCTTAGCATCTTTCCATTGTCTAACTGTAGTACGTAAAAATCTTTATTCCTCAAGCATCAGTAAGAGGTTATTATTAACACTTAATGCACTTGGGCCTCAGCATTCATATACTAGCAAGAGGTGTCTGAAACCAGTGCTGGAAGAATAGCCTGTGAATATCAAACATAAGCAATAAAAAATTTGTTTATGTAACATACGACAGTCTTCTTTTTTGGACTGGTTTTTAAATAAGATTTAATCTCCATATATTCTATAGTTTATTACAGATTTTAGGTCTAGAATTATTACTTGTTTTATTGTCACAATTATTGCCATTTTTACTTCATATGTATATATAAGATTGAAAATTCTGGTGCTTAAAAAACAATACACATGTGCATGCGTGTGTGGACACCTCTCCTCCACACACACACCCACACCCCTACTCCCCCAAAAAGAGACAGTACCGTGGATTTTTAATACCTATGCATGTCTATCAAATTTTTTTAATTGCTGCTCTTTTGCTTTTTTAGATTGATGCTCTTCTGAATTTTGGTGTTCTTGATGTAACTTCTGGCCTTTTGAGAAATCGTTTAATAGCACTGAGTATGTTTTATGCATTGTTTTGAGCATGAGTTTGGTGAAATTAATTAGTGTAAAAGCATTATAAAGGGAGATAGAATTACCTGGCAGGTAGAAGAACGTAGAGGAGAAAAGAGCAAAAAGAAAATGAGTTGCTACAAAACACTTAGAATTAGTGGACTAGAGAGGATTTGAATGTGACTTTAGACTTTTTACTGCTCTTGCATGGATAGAATTGCATCGCAGGAATCTTGGTTTAGATTCTGTTTTCCTCGTGAAGATCTCTGGTAAAGAGACTTTAAGTGTGAAAGAAAACTAAAGTAGAGCTCATACAGAAGAGAAAGACAGTCTTACAGGAAGAAAGGTGCACCGTATATAATGGAAGGAGCCTGGCTGGAGGACAGACATGGATTCTGCTTCTGACTTTGTCACTAGCTAATAGTGTAGTGGCTAACCTTCCTGAGCTATAAAATGGTCTGGCTCTTGAATCTGTAATTGTTTGCTTATGAGGTTGGTATTGGGTATGTCTAGTTATAGAAATGTTAAGAGATCCTCTTCACATATGAGGAAAGTTGAGAAACCTAAAGTAGTGGAGTAGGCCTTAGAAAATATAGAGAAACTTAGTATGTTTTGGTTGGCTAGATGAAGAGGAAAAGAATGCCAGTTCCGCTTTTTTAGAAGAGGAGGCAATCTGTGGAAAGCACATTGAGGTATAAAGGAGAAAAAAGGGAGACATTCATTTGATTTAAAATCAGGTATTTCTCTTTCATATATTCCTGTTCTTGCTGCATATTACACTTCCTTGCATGTAACAATCTGCATGAGTTTTAAAATCTGCTGTTTTCCATATCTACTTGAGTATACATGGTGGTTTCTGGTGACTTGCTAGTATCTGCATATTAGCAACCAACATTTTTATTTTTCCTTAAATTTGCAATGTTAAAATACATGAAAATTACTATATCAAACGCATTTTAGGTAGCAAATCTTTTCATACTCTAAGATGTTTCGTTATTCTTATTCCAGAAGTCTGGGCATAGGCCCTTGGGCTCTGGTCTAGTAGGAGAGATGTAACTTACCTGTTCTTTGTAGCAAAGTAGTACAGGTTGGTCCACTCTCTGCAGCAGCTGTTAATAGCATTAGTTGGTTTTCAAGTGATCGCAGGGGACCTAGGATGCAGGTGACTGCTGAGAGAGCAGCCTTTCCACATGGATTTGTAAAGCTCACTCTCACTGCACCCCACGTTCTTCCTATTTCCTGTGGCTGGGAATTTCTAAGCTGTGACTATCTGAGGTTCAGAAAGCAGAGGCTGGTGGCATATAGGAAGATGGGAAGCTTGTCCAAGGAAGTCTGGAAGAGGGCAAAGTTTAGTTGGTAAAATTTTAGAAAATTGACATTAGAACTCAGGCCTCTTGTCAGTCTAGTAGCCACTTTTTTTGTAGGGCAAGGTGGGCGTTGGAGAAGCGAGAGGAAAGTACATAAAAAAGAAAAAAACGTGAGAGCCTGTTACAGGGCTCCAAAAAGACTGCCCTGAGAATAAATCAGTGTCCTCTTCTTAATCTCTTATTCGCCCTTTACAAGTTATCCCTACTGATACATTTTTGATTTCCTTCTTAGATGTACAGGTCTTGAATTTTTAGCCACTTTAGCTGCAATTTCCCACTGCACCTTGGGATTAAGGACTTAAACAAAAGCAGCGGGCCAATGCTCCTTTTTCTCTCAAACAGGCAAGATTTCATAGGCTTTCTCTTACTCTCAGTTCTTTATAAGTGTAAGGGAATTTTATTGGTTATAAGACTTAGAACTAAGTAAGAAGGCACTGAGGTGGAAACTCCCAGCCGATATCTGATGATGATGATGATGATGATGATGATTATTATTATTATTTTGCTTTCTTTTCTTCTTTTATTTAAATCCCTGCTGCAGTTTCTGTTTATTTGTCCCAGACATCTAGCACTGGGTTTATTTTTGCTCCCCACATCTTTGTTTTAAGAGTTTTTTGCTGACTCTGGCAACTGCATGGTGGGACAGGATTTCTGAAACTGGCTCAGCTAACATGAGGCCACCTTGTGCAGGCAGCATTCTTTTGTTTCTATATATGTTGGAGGAGACTGCTCTCCTCTTCTCATGCTAAACACGAATTATTTGAATGCTACTTGCAACTCCCAGAGCCACGTTTTGGCTAGCATGATACACTGTAAGAGACAGTGGTCTATCCTTTCCCGAGGAGTGAGGTATTTATTGTTATTTTACCAAGCTCTCTTTAGAAGTTTTGGAAATTGCTTTTTGAAGGTAGGGATTGAGTCAGGATGAGTAGAGGGACAGGGGGAGGAGTCTCTTGTGTCAACTTGAGATTTTGTCACCCTGTTCAGATGCTTTCTCTCCTGTCTCCCTTCTCTGATCCTCTTTACTGTTGTATTTACTCCTGTGTTCATTAGAGTCTGCTGACCAGATTGGTAGGGAGACAGCCATTTTAGCTTGCTCATATCTCAAGCCTCACTTGGCAAACAGGGCTCCTCAGCTGGTCTTTTAAAGCAGATTAGACTTAGTGAGTTTTAGGATCTTTGGCCACTCTGGTCTGCTTTCTCCTCCCTGATACCCATGTCTATTCTATTGAGCAGAAAGCCTGACCAGCAGCTCCTATCCCATTGTCTTTTCTGTATAACCTGCAGGCAGTTTAGGCATCTAGTCTTTTTCAGGATGCTCTTTTGCTGACACAAAGCCCAAGCTTACTTTGTCATTTGGGGCAAACGAGAAGTATAGTCTTAATAGCACCTCGATCTGTAGTTTATTTCTGTAAACAAGACAAGATTACCATTCTGATTCCCTTCAGCTTCTGTGTCATTGCAAAGCACAGCTAGTTACAGCATCTAAAGTAGTTCTTTGAGTGATAAGTTTATGAGTTTGATGCCTGAGAGATGACCTATTTTCCTGTTCTCCCAGAGATGGTGCCTCCTCTTCATGATTTGAGGCCTTTGATTTAGAGATAAAGGAAACCCCTAATTCACCCAGTAGTAAATCACTTGAGTACTATCAGTCCAGATAAATTGCAGTTCTGTTTGCTCCTTTCCTGTGTGGAGCTTTCTAATCACTCTTGTTAGAAACATTGAAGAACTGCAGGGTTGATGCCTTTTTGACTAAGGAGACTTTATCTTTTTTAATTGCAGGTTCCTTTACAGCT